>NC_056730.1:208367803-208452803 GCF_019279795.1 Protopterus annectens
AAAGGTAAAACAGACTCTACCAAACCGGAAAAGTTTAGACCCATCGCCATTATTAATGTAGACTTAAAGATCTTGGCCCAAAAGTTTGCCAATAGACTTAAAGTACTTCTACCTAGTATAGTCTCTAAAGAACAATCGTGCTTCATTAGAAATAGACAGACCTCGGATCATACTCTAGCTTTAGAAGCTATGATAACTTTCTCGTCTTTAGCTAGGTACCCCCTGTACACTCTAGCAATAGATGCTTCTAAGGCCTTCGATAGAATGAGTATGAAATTTTTACTCTCTATTCTACCACTATTTAACATTCCTACCTCATTCACAAAATTTATTGAGACCATTTACCACAAAGCCTATACAACACTACATATTAATAATGTTACATCTGAGAGGATTAACATAATTAATGGTACGAGACAAGGTTGCCCTCTCTCTCCTTTATTATTTAATCTATATATAGAGCCTCTCTTCCTTCTTATTAAACAAAAAACACATCAGATCATCCCCAAGCTATTTATAACTAGTATCCCCCTCTCGGCATTTGCGGATGATCTAAATATTTACCTCTCTTTACCAAATTCAGACTTAGAGAAAATCATGAAATCCATTTATATCTTCTCTAAATTTGCCAACTACAAGGTTAACAAAAACAAATCTCAAATTTTTCCGGTCAATATCACATCACCATACCCCCTAAATTTTTCTTCTGATGTTATTCCTGTTAATTCTAATCTTTGTTACCTGGGGGTAACTTTCTCAACTGATCAATCTATTTCGTATCAGGAGAACATTTCTTCTCTTTGGAAGGAGGTGCAATGGGATTTAAAGAGATGGACTCAACTTAAGCTTCCCTTTCTAGCACGATCAACTATTATAAAAATGAATATCCTTCCCAGGTTCTTGTATATTTTCAACTCGACTAATACAATTATCCCTTTATACTTTTTCAATAAATTACATTCAACCTTCTCTAAGTTTATTTGGTCTCCAAAATCGGTGAGAATTTTGTACTCTAAACTTACTTACCCAAAGGAATTGGGTGGCATTTCTCTTCCTGACTTCAAACTATACTATGATATTATTCAAAGTAGTAGAATTATTAAGATAGCAAATTATATTAATACCTCGGATGCCTGGCACCCTAACTGGGTATTACTTTACTTCAATTATATTAGATCCCTTAACTTTAATCCATCCACCTTACCTTTCTTGAGCAAAGTTAGTCTTGACAAATATAAAATCATCTATGGCCTCAAATATAACGTTATCAGATTTTATAAACTATTGTCTTCTCTAAAACTTTTGCAGGCATTCATTTCCCTCCAACCATTACATCTAAATCCCAATTTAACTCTAAGTGGTAACATGATAAATCTGGACAATTTCCCCCTTATTAAGGATAAGTGCATGGCAGACTTCTTTTTAGTTAAACATCTGAAATTATCTGAGATCAGGCAAACCTTTAATCTATCCAAGAAGTATACTTTAATAACTAGACAGATCTTTGAATTACTGAATCCAAATTATGATCATCCAGACCTATCTAGAGAAAATATCGATATTGCCAAGGTTATTTGGAAACTTCTTCTGCTAAAAAAGAAAATGACTTCGAATGTCTACAAGTTCTTAATCTCTATTAGATCTAACAATTTGCCAGTATTTTCTAAATTCTGGTCGGATAAGGACCCGAATATAACTCCCACACAAATTAAAGAGGCTTTCAAATCAAGTATTAAATTTATCCCTTTTAAAAAATTATTTTATACGCAACTCATGATCACCAACAATGCGTATTTAACACCAGCAATTATTAATAAAATTCATCTCAACTCGTCGTCTCTGTGTCCATTCTGTAAGGATCAAGTAGCTGATATATATCACATTTTCTGGAGTTGCAAATGTGTGTACAGACTATGGTGTGCCCTTAAAGTTATTCTGGAGAAAATGGGATACGAAAAATCAACACTTTCTTAGCAATTTGCTTTATTACATATCCCTCCTGATAATATTCCTAAAGCTCAGCTCAAAGTGGTGATTTCAATTGTCATATTTATCAAATATTATATTTCTTTGCATTGGAAGTGCCAAGCCGCACTAACATGGGAAGGTCTAAAGGAATTGGTAATTAGACATATTAAGGCACAAAAATATCTCTTTTATAAAGGTAATCACAAGTTCTGTTCTGAAAATTTTTGGAATGTATTTTTTGATTATCTATTAACCTGAAATGCTTTTCATTGTTTTATTATATCTCCTTAATTCAGTATCTGTTGTATATATTGTTATTGATTTGGGCAATGTATAGTTGTAGATAGTTTTTGTTGATGTTTGTAAAGTTTCCTTCTGTGGTTTGTATTGTTTGTCTATAAGATAATAAAATAAAAAGATTTTTTAAAAAAAATGGATGTCTTAATCATCATGATCACAAAAAAAGGAAATTTGTGTATGTAATTGATCTACTTTTGAAAAGAAAAAATAAAACTCTACCATCCAAGAGCACTTCTTAGTTCTGTCTACATACATACTCCCATTTTTTTTCTCTTTGTAGTGCAGTATCCCTGCTCCAAATACCTCACTGTTATCTCTCACCAAATTGAATTCCAAAACTTTGTCTTCCCACTTTCTAATATTCTGTATTTCACCTCACTTTCTTCTACTTCCGTGTCTCCCTCTTGCTTGGCATACACGCCGACTACTCACTAATTTTCTACTACAGGAAATAAACTCTGACAGTGTGCCATAATTATCTGCTTTTTACCCCAAAAGTAATTGCCCACAGAATATGCAGTCAATACTCACCCATTTTTTATCAGTCAAGTTGAACCATTTTTTATTTCAAACTGTGTGAGCTATTCTACGGTTTAATTCTGACATCCAGTGTGTTGTGTTATAATCCTACATCCTGTACATCTCTCATTTTATACTCATATATTTAATCTCAACTTAATTATTCTATAATCTTTTGAAGGTTTTCTCCCTGGGCTTCTACTGAAAAGAGGTTCTTGCCCAGTCAGACTATCCTAGTAAACATATGCAAATAAATAAATAAGTCCTCCCTTGTGTTCCATTCAGCTTACTATAAATAAAAAATATCTGGGAGTGTGAAACAATTCTTTTACTAGCCATATAAAAGTGAAATACACTACACTATCATAGCTACACTTTCTACTTAGTTATTCCTTTATTCTTACTATCATTCATGACTTGTCTACTGCAATTATATCTCCTTCACTTTATCAAACTTTTAAGTTCTCTTCCTCCACAAATGCTTCTACCCCACAGCACTACTACTTTGGAACATATAACAATGCTACCAATTTGGAATCCTCAGATATTAAACTGCTTTTGACATTTGATGACTGATTTGTATTGTAATATTTTAATTAATTGTAAGATGTTTATTTTACAATGATGTGTTTATTTTTCTATGTATGTTATGTAACTATGAAATATTTTACCAGAGTCAAATTTTGATAATTGTTATGCTACTTAACTATGATGTACTTATAAATGTTTCATGTTTCTGGAGCTTTTTCCTCCCTTGGCTGCCACTGAAAAGGGGTCTTGTATGGCCCAGTCACACAATCCTGGCAAACAAATGCAAGAAATAAATATATTCTTTTGTTCTACCACTTGTACAACTATATCCTGTATCAGCATAGTGTCTATGTGTACTTCTGTATCAGCATGGTTTCTATGTGCATGTGCACTCCTGTATCAGCATGGTCTCTATGTGCACTCCTGTATCAGTATGGTCTCTGTGTGCACTCCTGTATCTGCATGGTGTCTATGGGCACTCCTGTATCAGCATGGTGTCTACGTGCACTCATGTATCAGCATGGTATCTATGTGCACTCCTGTATTAGCATGGTGTCTATGTGCACTCCTGTATCAGTATGGTGTCTATGGGCACTCCTGTATCAGCATGGTCTCTATGTGAACTTCTGCAGCAGTATGGTCTCTGTGTGCACTCCTGTATCAGCATGGTGTCTATGTGCACTCCTGTTTCAGCATGGTGTCTATGTGCCCTCATGTCTCAGCATGGTATATATGTACACTCCTGTATTAGCATGGTGTCTATGTGCACTCCTGTATCAGTACGGTCTCTATGGGCACTCCTGTATCAGTATGGTCTCTGTGTGCCCTCCTGTATCAGCATGGTGTCTATGTGCACTCCTGTATCAGCATGGTATCTATGTTCACTCATGTATCAGCATGGTAATGGTTATCTTCAAACTGTCTTACTCAAAATGGAACTTATTAATCCTGATCTAGAAGAGCTAAGGAGAGGAAGGATGGAAGGAAGGGGTGAGTGGCATATGCCACCTCACTTTCTCTGGTGGAGGAACTAGAGTGTTAGTGGCTAGAAAGTAGGCTGTTGCAGGTAAAGCAAACATAACTGGAAATGTTGGCCTGGCTTAACAAACTGGGGACTGCAACCCTCATTATCACATATGCTTGAGCACTCACATGCAGGAAGAAGGCATAGAACCCCTTGTCCAGGACAGTCGCTGAGGGGCAGATTTATGTCCTAATAATAATGTCTTTCATAACCTATCATTTGTGGAATTTACTCTTTGTAAGACTTCATGCTTGTTTGCATGTATTTTAATTGTTTTACATATGTGTTGCATTGTATTCTTCCTGGTACCCTCTGGTGTGGTCCACAAGGGTTAACCCAGTCTAAAAAACTTAAATGAACAAGTAAGTCATAGAAAAAAAACATTGATGGCTGCATAAATGACTGCCTCCATGACCATCTCTAATAAATAGGTAGATTGGTCAAAGAGGCCAGATATGCTGCAGGGAGTAGAGTAATGGTGAAAAAGAGATTGCAGCTAAGAGCATTAATCTGACAAAACCTACTACATTACATTGATCAATATACAATTGATGAGGACCTTGAAAGTTAAATTTATGCTACATGGCTTTAATTAAAAAAGTAAAGTCACCGTTACCAGGATAAAATATGCTATTTTATTTTTTTAAGAACCACAGGAATTACATAACAAAAAGTGTGCATTTGTATCCTTAATACAAATGGTGGTAGAGGCAATTATAAGACTAGAGTGCTTATGTGTGATATTTTATGCTTAGTAAATGTGAAGAGTACGTGCAGTACATCTTTAAAGAAACATTTTATAAATAATACAAGACATGCAAATGGTGCTTGGTCTATACTATATCATTGCACACTAAAATGCAGTTGGATGATAAAAAATGTTATGAGCATATTATTCTCTCTGGGGCCATACATATTTATTCTTTGCAACAAGTTATTGTTTACATGGACATTAAAGTCATATATAACAGAAATATTTATCAACCCTCAAAATGGATAATGACATAAAAATCCATTGCTTACCTTGGTTCACAGAAATAATTAGCTGCTGAAAGCTGAACATATACAACTATCATATAATGTAAAGTTCATCAGCAGCAGCCCTTCACAGCCTCCACTGCTCACTCTTGAGCCAGTGGTGAGCTGACACCTAGACAGATGTAATATGCCAAAAGAAAGATAAATGCCTCTCACATCCTTTAGTACTCACTGTCTAAAACTTGTAAATGTCATTGCTAAAGCTTAAAAGTCCCTCAAAAAATTATGGCAGCTCTCCATGATCCTGTCTTTTGTGAAAAATGACAGCCTTTGCAAAGTGGTAGAACTAAACATGAAAAATGATTACCAGGTAGCCTATTCCTTCTCACCCAGCTGCAGTAACCTGTAGAATTTAACCTTACAAGTCATCATTAATAACTTGTAACACCAACTTTAGAAGAGTACTGTACTAGCACAATCACAAATTGCTTGAAAATCTCTTTTTATATTTATAGTATTAAATTGCTGCAGTTACTATTTTGTTTTGTCTTTTCATAGTTTCATGGCTCCAAACTGATCCCCATAACTCCAGTTAATACATGCATGTTTGTCTGTGTGTTTGTATGCATACAGATATGTATGCATGTATGTATGTATGTATGCATGAACTGTATCATGGTTTCTGTAGATTTTCAAAAATGACAATGTCTGTGTTAAGCCTGATTCATGCATTTCTTTCTTTTTCCCTTTTCCTATCCGCATACTGCATAGATACATTGAATTACAAATAGTAGGCTACAGATGGGTAAGAGTATGTCAGCATATCGCTTCAGGATCTTCATTTCATCTGCACACTTTGGCTTAGCAAGCTAAAAAATCTTGCTGGAAGCACTGGTTCTCAGAAAAATGTGAAAAGTCATACAAATATATTCAAATGCATGAAGAGTTCAAAAACACATGCATTTTGCACTCAAAGTGGCAGCACTATAACATACATATAATGAAGTATTACATATACCACACGAGCTGCAATAAATGTGCCACATGCCTACACGATGTAATACTGTGTCGTTTATGCAATAATGGAACAAATTAGAAATGTTGGCACATGAAATACAGAGCAAGAAAATGGCAAATAGCAGATATTTGATGGACTGAGGTATTTTTCTTCAGTGTGATGCAACCTTGAAAAGAATTGTGTTTGGTTTGCAAAGTCTAGGCTTTACATTTTTTTAATTTATTTCAACTTTGCTAACCTGGTAGGTGGGCTGGTCTTAGAACATGATGAGTATGGATACAAATCTGCTATCAAAATATTCATGATTCGTGTGGGGGAAATAGATAACCCTGTGGAAAATGGAAACAAAATCTCTTTATGGGACTCACTGATTAAAGAGAAATACTCTTTGCTAAATATCCCAGTTACTTGTGAAATCAAAACCTTGCATTACGTAAAATGATAAAATGGATACATTGCTTCTTCAAAAATTCACTACAATCTCAAAGGAAAATAACACTTGAGAAGTGGTCTGTATTCATCCAAGAGAAGGAGGCTTACCATGCAATGGCAGCCCATCTTCAAGAGAGATTCCATCATGTGGAGCAACATAACCAGGTTTTAAGAGAACAGACCATTGCATAGAAAAATAAAACAAATCTTCTGAAGTTTGGTGGATATATTTTTTTTTTGCTTCCCTAGGACCTTGCCTGATGGCTTCTGTATAATTGGCCAGCTGGCTATTTTTTCCAGAAGAATAGACACCAGGTGTTGCTCATCCCTCTCTAGTATAGATGACGAACAGGTGGGGTAGTTTGTTTACATGCTTTATTACATAGAAACACATCAGGATGGATAGCAGCATTACAAAATATAATCAAACTGATTAGCAGACAGATTACACAGAAATACATGCTTACATCTCAATAGCTTACTACAAAATGGCAGTCAGGCTCGCACATGCTCAGTATTTATGCACTTGTGCAAGCCCTAGAAAACTTATTAAATCTGTAAACACATATTGATCTACATCAGGTATTCCCCCAATAGGTATCAGCGGAACCACCACTAAATACCGAACACTCACTCTACCGATGCCCAAAATCCAGAAATCAAACACACGAAACCCTACAACACTGAAAAACCAAAACCACGAAATTCAAACTACCGAAAACTACACACAACATACACCACACACAGACACATGCACACACCTTCCCCCAAAACACAAACACACAAACCTAACCTACAGACAAGTAGGGGGGCAAGCCCCCTGCATCCCCATGTGGGGGGCTGAGCCCACCACACCCCCCACTTAAATATTCTAATTCAAATGTCGCACTACCCAAACACATGAATACACAACCACACGCCTACATCCACCTCACACACACACATCACACTCACAACACACACCTACACACTAAACCTCTAGCCAACACAGTTAAACAGAAATACTTACCTGCCCTTCCACCATACCGCAACACCAGAAGCGTGAATTTCAAACTCCCGATAGTTGGGATTTTGAAATTCGTGCTTCAGGTCTTTTGGTAGTTTGGGGTTTTGAGTATATGGTCTCGAAAGTTTGAAATTCGGTATTTCAAACATTTGAGATTATGTAGTGCTCCCATGTCAGCATATCCCCCATTAACTCCCGCTTAGGAACCCCAATCAGCCTTCTGCTCCTAGGTGAGAGTCAAGTGTTAGGGAGTAGTGTTGATCCCCAGAGTATCCTACCCTCTGTTCATGGAAGTATAACCCTAGTCATCTTTAGTGAGTCGGCAGTCTCTACCCCTATGGCTTAGATGCCTATGCATGCTACCTTCTAATTGTAGTGCAATAATGTGAAGTACTGCCAGCTATGCCAGGACATGTAGGGCAGTGGATGTGTAACATATGCTAGCATAGCTAGTTGAAGTTTTGTAAATAATTATATATCATTTTAATATCAAACCAATTTGTAAACATGTTTGTGTTAAAACGGCATTTGTAAAGTTGCATGTGATAAACATGTATCAACAGTGAGTCCTGCTGGGCAGAAAAAATATATATATAAATGTCAGACTGTATTGTTGTAACTGATGAAAAATGTATATGTTTTAACAGAGGACACTGGAAGGGAAGGGGTTAAGCTCCGCCCAGCTAACCTTAAGAAAAATCAGCTGAAATTAAATTACTTGCTATAGGCCATAAATATTTTATCTCACAGGTCTGAATGCAGCCAGAAGCTCAATGTCTGTGAAATGTCTGGGCTGGCATCCTGCTCTATTGTCCTTATCAATGAACTAATTGTTATCTTGGGGTGCCAGAGAATGGCTTGTTAGTTTCTGCAAGAAGGATGAATGTTTTGGAATTGTTTTACAGTCTCCAGATGTTGTAATAAACCTTAGCTAAAGTTCTATGTGTGCATTGTGACACATAGTGCCAGATCCTGGCTCAGCTTCTACTGAGAGAGTAGTGTGGGAACCACAGAGTCAGGTGACCAGATGAGATGTCATTCTGTAGCCAGCACTGACATTGTATTTGAATACTAGTGAGAGATGTGAGGTGTGCACTCTGTTTATGGACCTGAAAAGACATTCTGCCACCTTCATCTTACCTAGCTTTAGTAAGTAACTAGGGAACAGTAATTCCTCAGTCAGTTAGAAAATTATAGAGAGATTAGCTAAATCATGTTTTTTTCTGCATCTGTCTGAGCTTTCCATCTGTGTTGATATTTTATATTTCCTGTGATTGAAACTCATTGTGAATAGATACTCAGTATTTTCATGTTTTTTTTTTTTTATTTATTATTGAATATATCTAAACCCTTCATTGTGGTGGGTCTTTTAGAAAATATTTAACCTTTGAGAGTACTTGTATTTATTTAGTGGCACTGTGGTTCCATATTCATGAAAGGCTTGCTGCTTAGTTAAACACTACCATTTGCATAAGTATTCATTTTATTAAGTGTAATTGGGTACCCTGGTAAGAGCCTTATAATAGCTGGCTTTGAGTGTTCTGGTGGTAGTAAATCTACCTTATAGTCTGGGTGGAGGTGTCAGAGTGGGTACGTTGTACAAACTTTCCCAGGTGTGTGTGTGTGTGTGTGTGTGTGCGTGTGTGTGTGCGTGCACGCTCTCGCAAGTGCATGTGTGTTTGTGTGTGTGTGTGTGTGTGTGTGTGTGTGTGTGTGTGTGTGTGTGTGTGTGTGTGTGTGCATGTGTGTGTGTGTGTGTGTGTGTGTGTGTGTGTGTGTGTGTGTGTGTGTGTGTGTGTGTGTGTGTGTGTTAGATAATCCAAATCTCAGAGATAGCATGTGTGTGACAACTATTTTTAACAGGGACATTGAGAGTACTGATTTCACAGAAAGAGAGGTGGTGAACTTGGCTTGGAACACCTGGTTAAGGACTCAGCTCTATAATGGTCAGTGGGGAGTCTTATTTGTGGCCTGGAGAGAAGGCCCAGCCCCAGAACTGGAGTGTGCATTCCCTGTGTGCTCTTAAGGGAAATTGTACTTGGTACAGTGGGTTGCAAATGAAAATGCTGTGTGTGTCCTTTTTTTCTCAGTGAATGTTCCCCACCAGTGTCAGTGGTGAGGACTGAGACTCCTTGATCACTGGCTCAGAGGAGGGACGTCACATATTGGAGATCAGCTGTGTGGATAATAATTGAACTTCTGTATCCTGTAGGCAGTTGTCACTAAAAGTCTGTGTACTGTCAGCAAGGCAATCATATAGAGGTTAATTTTTAACAACAGTTTTATGTATTTATTTAATTAGTTAGTTTAGTTTAGCCAGGGAAAACAGGCAAATATGTCAACAGAGGGCTATGGCAGGCTGACAGTGAACAAGATTGCTAAGGTGTGCAAATCCCAAGCACTGGTGCATGCCAACCTGATTAAGGAAGAAATAATTTCAGACTTAGTCACAGCTGCAGCACAGACCAGCAACCAGGAAGACAACCAGTCTGGTGATGGGGATGTGCAGCCCTCATAAACAGGACAGTTCACCTTTTCTTCAGAGACTGAAAAACCCATCTACAGTTAACGAGACTTGAACTGGAGACAAAATGCATGGAATTAGAATTGGCAGAGAGACTGCGGCATTTGGAGGCTAAAGAAAATGTGAAGCAGCATCAACTTGAGATAGACATGCTGATTCTTTGACAAGAACATGTAGGTAATGGGGAAGGGAGTAACTGAATCCCAGAAGCAACAAAGATCAGTACATTTTTTCCACAGTATACAGAAGGTGATAATTTTTATAGTTTTATTGATATATTTGAAAGAGTTTGTAAACAGTATGATGATCACCAAGGGCTCTGGGTATGGTTCCTGACCATCTTATTCCATTGTAAAGCTGTAACTGCTGTTTCTAAATTGTTTGATACTGATTGTTTAAATTATGGTAAGGTTAAACAATGTTTACTGGAATGTTTTAAGTTAACACATGAAGCTTACAGAAAAAAAATTATGAGCATAAAAGTAGGGCAGATGAAAGTGTATGTGATTATATTGCTGAGCTAAGCACTTATTTTCATAGATGGATTAGTGGGTGTCAGGTCACCACTTTTGAAGGGCTGGCAGACCTTTTGGTGAGGGAACAAGCCCTTAGCACTTTGCGTGAGGGCATGTGAATCTGACTGGCAGACCCAGAGTGTAACTCTGCAGATGAGCTGAGGAAAAAAGGGATGTCAGCTTGGCAATAAAGGCACCACTGCACAAGAAGGGGATAACCATCTCTGCACATGGATATAAGAGAACCCATGGTTGTGCAGCCTAAACCACCCCAACAGAATCCACCAGTAAAAGGGGGAGCCACTACTTCAGGTACATGGCCAGGATCAGGGTTTAGATGTTTTAAATGTAACCAGAGGGGCCAAGTAGCATACAAATGTCCACTGAAGCAAGGTGGGAAGAAAAAGTGAGGGAGCCATTAAATGGGAATAACAGCATGCCAGTGGTAAGTTGTCTGGAGACAACAGGGGTACTAAAATATCACTGGAATTTGTATCCTATCTTAGCGGATGGAAAACAGGCCATTGCCAAGAGAGATACAGCCTCTGAAATAACCATTGTGAAGCCTGCAGTGGTTAATGAGGACCCGTACATACTTGGGCAGTCCACTCCAGTCAAAGCTTTAGGAGAGACCCTATTCCAAATACTTTGGGCAGGGTTCACCTTGACTGGGAGGGTGGAAAAGGAAGGAAGCATGTAGGTGTGTTTGAGGATATCCTTGCAGATGTCTTGAGAGAGAATTGTTTTGATAATGCAATACCTCGTTTGCATGCAGTTACAGCCAGCCAGGCTTGGAAACAGGCATGTCAGTCTGGTGTCCTGGAGTAGACCCAGACAGACCCAACACCAGAAGCTGGGGCTGGTGATGTGGCTATTTCAGGGAGGGTGCTACCCTGTAGCAGTGAGCCTGAAAGTGAGCCACAGCTGCTGACAGGTACTGATGTTCCCTTGGACAGGATGATTACAAGGGCAGAGGTGAGTGGTAGTACCCATGTTGACAGTGAGGCATCGCTGTCAGAAGATGCCAGAATTCCTGTGGAAGGGGTGCTGGGAAGGGTCATAATGGTACAGCTGAGATAGGCTCAGCTCTCGGACTCTGCATTATGAAGCTTGAGGAAAATAGCTAAGGAGGCACCTAATTCTCAAGGAAAAGGGGAATATATATACTAGAACAAAGGGTTACTGTATAGAGAGTGTATCCCTGATGGAGGACTAGAGGGTGAGGTAAGACAGCAGGTGATAGGGCCCAGACCCTGCCATCTTTCACTTTTAGCATTAGCAGGTCATATGGGGATAAAATGTGTAAAGAGACATATTATGCAGAACTTTTATTGGCCTGGAATTGCAAGGGATATAACAGGGCACTGCAGAACCTGTGAGTGATGCCAAAAAGTAGACAAAGCAGGAGACAAGGTCAGAGCTGCTTTGATGCTTTGCCTGTGATTGAGGAGACATTTCAGAGGGTAGCTATGGAAATTGTGGGGCATCTGAGTACCCCACATTCCTCAGGGAATTAATATATTCTAGTGGTAGTAGATTATGCTACTAGATACACTGAGGTGATGGCTCTGTCCTCCATCAAGGCAGACAATATGGCAAATGCTTTGTTAGATATTTTCAGGAGGGTAAGTTTCCAGAGAGAAATACTTACTGACAGAGGTGCCAGTTTCATGTCAGGCTTGCTGGCTTGTCAGTGGGAGCACTGTGGAATGAAGCACCAAAAGACTACCTCCTACCACCCCCCAGACTAATGGTCTTATGGAGAGGTTAAAATCTAGACTGAAGATCATGATAAGGGCATTTGCACACCAGTTTAAGAAAGAGTTGAACAAATGTTTGCCCCATCTGTTGTCTGCATAAATAGAGGTGCCCCAGGAATCCACAGGTTTTTCACCCTTTGTGTTGCTGTATGGGCATAGGGTAAGAGGGCCCTTGAAATTGATTTGTGATAAGTGGGAAGATGAGTGTGAATCCCACAAGGAGTCTGTTGTGGCATATGTCCTAAACCTCAGGACAAGGCTTAGGGAGCTCATGGCCTTGGCCCAGGAGAGCCTAGCAGGAGCCCAACAGCACAAAAGTATCTGCTATGACAGGAATGTGCTTGAGCCTGAGATTATGCTTTTGGACAGCAGGTTATGGTGCTCATTCTTGTCAGACATAATAAGCTGCAGGCAGTTTGGAAAGGACCCTTCAAAGTTGTAAGGAAGGTTAGTGATGTTAACTACATGGTAAAACTGCTAGGCAGGATACAAAGCTATAAAGTGTTCCATGTTAACATGATGAAGCCTTACCATAATAGGGTAGCCCTTGTGCTGTGTATTTTCAGTTGGTGGCAGAAGAAATCTGAGGGGGATCTGGTGACAGATCTCCTTAGTGAGGCTTGGACTGACACCTCAGTAGAAAGGGTAGCAGTGTCTCAGAAGCTATCTCCTACCCAGATTTGATAAAGCTGAGCAGTGTTACAGGAGTTTGGGGACATGTTCAGTGGGAAACCTAGATGCACCCACCTGGTGCAGCACCATGTGGATACAGGAACCCAAAGACCTATGTAGCAGACCACTTACAGGGTGCCTGAGTGAGTCAGATAGACACTGATGGAGGAGATACAAGAAATGTTGGAACTGGGAGTAATCCAGGATTCCAGCAGTCACTGGGCCTCCTCAGTGGTACTCGTACCAAAGAAGGATGGCAGCACCATGCTCTGTGTGGACTATAGAAAACTAAACAGTCACACAGAGTCAGTGCTTACCCCAATGCCTAGGACACATGATGCCTTAGGGCAGCTGGATGGGGCTAAGTATCTGACCACTATTGATCTGACCAAGTCCTACTGGCAGGTGCTCTTGATTCCCCCCGGTAGAGAGAAGTCAGACTTTGTGATTCCTTTCAGATTTTATAAGTCCACAAAGATGCCCTTTGTTATGAAAAATGCCCCAGTGACATTCTAGAAGCGAGTATCTTGTTTCCTAGGAGAAGCAGGAGATTATGCCCTTGCTTACATGTACAATACTGCCATCTATAACCATTCCTGGCAAGAGTACCTTTGACATGTCAGAGAGGTCCTAGGCAGACTGCAAATGGTAGGGTTGACAATTAAGTCCAGTACGTGTCAAGTAGGTATGGCAGAGATCTCCTACCTGAGACATAGAGTGGGGACTGGTAAGATCAGGCCAGAACTTGCCAAAGTAGAAGCTATTCAGGCATGGCCTGCCCCTGTTACCAAAAACCAGGTGAGAACATTCTTGGAGATGGCAGAGAACTATAGAAAGTTCCTTCCCAATTATAGTACAATAGCTGCTCCCCTCACAGACCTTATGAGGAAAAATAGGCTAGATAAGGTTGTGTGGACCCCAGCCTGTGAGCAGGCATTCCAAACACTTAAAGGGGATTTTGGAGGACCCCTTGTGCTAGCCATTCTAGATAATTGCAAATAATTTGTTGTGCAGGTGGATGCCTGAAACCACGGGGTTGATATTGTACTCAGCAGGGTATCCTCAGGGGGGAGAAGAGCACCTTGATTTATATGTTAGCCATAAACTCCATCACAGGGAGTAATGTTATGCAGCTGTAGAAAAAGAAAGTATAGTCATAGTATGGGCACTGCAAACATTTCAACCCTATCTGTATGGAAGGAAATTCATTGTGGTTACAGACCACAATACCTTAACATGGCTACATTGAGCCAGCCAGCAAAATGCCAAGTTATTAAGGTGGAACCTAAGGTTGCAGGCATATGACATGACAATGCAGCACCAGAACTGGGTCAGCAATGCCAGCGCAGATGGGTTCTAAGACAGGGTATGGATTAATGTGTTCCCAGTCAGGCTTATGTCTCTCAAGCAACATTCCTCCAGGATCACTTAAGAAACTAGCTTGAGTCTCCAAAGGAGGGAGAGATGTGATGTGTGAAGTAGTGGCAACTGTGCTAGGGAGAGTAGAGCACTGCATGTGTAACATATGCCAACATGGCTAGCTGGAGTTTTGTAAATAATTATATGTTATTTGAATATCAAATCGATTTGTACAGATGTTTGTGTTAAAGGTGTATTTGTAAAGTTGCTTGTATTAAAAATGTATCAACAGTGAGACCTGTTGGACAGAAAAGAAATATAGTACATTAATGTCAGCCTGTATTGTTGTAGCTGATGAAATGTATATATTTTAACAGAGGATACTGGAAGGGAAGGGGTTAAGCTCAGCTCAGCTAACTCTAAAGAAAAATAGCCTGAAATTAAATTACTTGATTTAGACCATGAACATTTTATCTGACAGGTCTGAATGCAACCAGAAGTGCAATATATGTGAAAAATGGCTGGTCTGGGATGCTGATCTATTGTCCTTAATTGTGAACTAATTGCCACCCTGGGGTGCCAGAGAATAGCTTGCTAATTTCTGCAGGAAGGATGAATGTGTTGGAATTATTTTACAGTTTCCAAATGCTGTAATAGACCTTAGCCAAAGTTCTATGTGTGTATTGTGACACATCATTGACAGATCCTGGCTCAGTTTCTAGTGAGAGGGTAGTGTGGGAATGACCGAGTCAACTGACCAGATGTGATGTCAAGTTAGAAAAACATAGTGAGATTAGCTAAATGTTGTTTTTTTCCGCATCTGTCAGAGTCTTTTGATCAGTATTTTTTTTATATTTCCTGTCATTGAAACTCTTGTGTTTATTATAAATAGATATTCAGTATTTTCATGTTTTTTATTATTAAGTATATCTAAACCTTTCATTGTGGCTGGCCTTTTAGAAAATATTTAACCTTTTACAGTACTTGCATTTATTTAGTGGCACTGTGACTCCACATTCCTGAAAGTCTTATTGCTTGGTTGAACACTATCATTTGTATAAGTATTAATTTTACTAAGTGTAATTGGGTACCCTGATAACAGCCTTAAAGTCGCTACCTTTGGGTGTTCTGGTGGCAGTAAATCCACCTTATAGCCTGGGTGGAGGTGTCAGAGTGGGTAAGCTGTGCCAGATTTCCCAAGTGTGTGTGTGTGTGTGTGTGTGTGTGTGTGTGTGTGTGTGTGTTTGTGTGAACCCCAAATCTCAGAGATAGTGTATGTGACAGCTACTTTGAACAGGATCACTGACAAAACTGATTTCACACAGTTGGTGGTGGAAGACTTGACTTGGAACACCTGGCTAAGGACTCAGCTCTATAGTGGTCAGAGGAGAGTTTTATGTCGAGCCTGGAAAGAAAGCTCAGCCCCAGGACTGGAGTGTGCATTCCCTGTGTGCTCTTAAGGTAAGTTGTACTTGGTGCTGAGGTTTGTGTCTGAAAAATACTGAGTGTGTCTATTTTTTTTCCTCAGTGAACACTGCCAACAGGTGTCAGTGATGAGGATTGAGGCTCCCTATTTACTGGCCCAGAGGTAAGGACATTACATGTAGCATGATCTTGTCTGCTTGAGAACTGCACTGCATGAACATCTAGTGCTCCTACTGTGTGTCACTTGTGTGGATGCCAGAGCCATGTCTCTCACTAAGAGGTGGCCCAGCAATGGCTGCTCAAACCCATCTTCCTTGGCCCCCTAATGCATGTACCTGAGTTTCTAGTTTAAATTATGTTGCCTGTTACATTGTTAAGGGTTTATTTATTTACATCACAGAGCGGGTTTGAAGTTTTCTGTATTTTAGTAACACACTGCAATTATGACAACACTACTTTTTTAGGTCTGACAGAATAGGCCTAATGGGAAAAAAATGTAGAATCTTTGGCATTCATAAAAATGCCCATTCACAGCACCTAAAGACCTAAATATCTTTATGAGATGTTTAGACTGGAAAATTGTGCACTTGCCCCAATAATATTACAGTAAAGCAGAGTGTACTCACTGTATTGGACCATAGCAATCAAGCTCCTAATGCTGAAATATGTATTTATGTCCCTTGCATTGTTCCACAGAAAGGAATGGTTAGTAAGGAATAACATAAATATAAAGGGGGTACTTGGTCAAATACCATATGAAGTTCATTGAAGATGTTTCCCTTCATCAAAGAAGACTGCAGTTTATACAAGTTGTGTTCAGGAAGTGATCTATTATCCTGCATTGCTTTCAGTCAAAATTGTAATTTCCAGACAAAATCATATTGGTGGAGGTTTCTCAGCAAAAAAAAAAAAAAAAAAAAAATAGAATCATCACTTCACCAGGTTAAACAGAAAAGCAGCCGATAAAAGCAGCCAAAAGGTACTGCAAAAGAGTGAAATGAGCAGCAGCATCGAATAGAAACTCTGTATCGAAAGGAAAAGCTAGTCCTATAAGACAGACTTGTAGCACAGACTCAGATAAGCATAGCTTGACAGCAGGAGACAAACCAAAGACATGAATTCGGCACAAAATAAGAAGAAATGTCTGGGGAGAATACAAGAAAGCAACTCTGCCAAGCTTATTTTGGAAAATGAAAGTGGAAAGCCAATAGACAAATGGGGGAAGATGTCAGCCAACAAATTGTTAGTGCTGGCTTTCCCCGTGGATGACTCAAACTCCATCAATCAATACTGCTGCTCAAAGCAGAGCTTGCAACACTTGGATTAAAATCATTAACTAATCGACTTCCAGGCAAATTCTGAGGAGTCTCTTACCCATGGCATAAGTTTGTTAGTTCTCTCCTTGATGTAGAGTACTGCCAAGGGGCTGACTTACGCTTCTGATGAAGGATCTGCCAAGGGACTGGCTGCATTTATACACTGGTGCTGTTTGTAAAACGAAGAATGTTTTCCTCTGTTTCACTTAACATTATCTTACTTTATTTAACATTTAGACTTCTGTGTTTGACTGACAGAAATTCTTTTTGCACCATCCAAGAAATCAAATTTTACTTCTAAGATAACACTAATATTATTGCTAAAATTAATTTTACCCACTGCAAGACACGCAGATGCGCACACACACACACACACACACACACACACACACACACACACACACACACACACACACACACACACATGCACAAACACACATACAGAGATGCTTACACTCACACATGCATACACACACACACACACACACACACACACACACACACACACACACATACACAAATGTACACACATGAACAGAGAGTGTTACGTGCTTGACAGACTAGAATGTCTATGATGGCCTTCACACTTCAGTTTTTCATCTGGTTTCTACATGCAGACAGGTATTTAAGATGATTCAGTAACCTCCACCCACCTTCGTCTAGAGTGGTGAGATGAATACTTACTGGCATTTCAAGAAATACAACTGTAATCTTTAAAACAGCAAGACTGAAACAGTGATTATTGAAAATGTATATTAGGTCTGCAGATGAAGCAACTTGAAATATTCCCCTTACTCCAATGCACATCAGTCTTAGAGTTTTTGTGTGTGTGTGTGTGTGTGTGTGTGTGTGTGTGTGTGTGTGTGTGTGTGTGTGTGTGTGTGTGTGTGTGTGTGTGTGTGTGTGTGTGTGTGTGTGTGTGTGTGTGTGCGTGTCATGGCTGGAGGTTTGGAGGGTGATATGAATCATCCCTGTAAAAGTGCTTTAACATATACCAGTGAGTTGAGAAATTTGCTGTCCTAGGGATTCAGTAATGGTGCGGCCACAAGGCTGCCAAGCCAACACTATTCACTTGACCAGCTTGATGAGTAGAATTGTAAATCAAACAAGCATACAGCAAAAGCAGTATGCATGATGAGGAGGCTCTCATCATGACTGCAGTGCAGGCCCATAACTAGATCATGGTAAGCCACCTCTCAGTCACATGTAAATACCAGAAGTAAACAATGACTGGTAACGAGCACCCTTAGTAGTCAATGTGAGTGCTTTTACAGCGTTAGGTTATGTTAATCAACAGCAGCATATACATGCTTAAAGATATGATGTGCAATGCAAAACACAAGTGATACAGACACTGAGGCTGGAGTTTAGGTTACACTATGGAATAGAACCATGGAGAGGGTGAAGATAAAAAATGAAATGGGAGTTTCAGGTGAAAGCATTAGATGGAAAGATAAATGGAAGAATGTTTTATGGTGATATGGCCTTTTAAAGAAAGCAAAGTATACACAGTACATGTGGGATATAAAATAATACACATATTTTATGATATAACAATCTGCACCATACCTGACAACAATGGAGTATTAGCTGTGGACCTTTACTTTACCATGTAGGTCATTAGAAAGCAAAATATATGTTGGCCCAAGGTGGGTCACTGCAGGAATTCAGTCAATATGCCGGTATATCCATGGTGTACTGTCAAGGTGAGATACTGTAGATATTAGAGTAGAAGGGGTTATAAAATAGATACCTCTGAAATTTATCACATGTACGAGGATTGCAAACAAAAGAACAAACGATAATCCTCAAAGGACATGAACCCATAACCCCTACACTATAATGTATTATAGAACTGCACTAAAAAGCGGTGTAACTGCACAATTCATGGTATTAAGTGCCATTAAACATCTTTGAATAAATACATAGCTTAGTCAAAGAAGTAATTATAGCCATTATGAACCCATATCCCCCTACTTTCTATCTCAACAGTGGCAGAGGAATCCAGAATGATAATTATGTTAAATATTGCCAACCTCCACTACATAGTATATGCATTCATTACAGAGCTGGTTACTTTAAAAGGAATTTAACACATGACCACACTAAAAGTAAATCACTCATAAATGTAATTAAACAAGTATCTATGTCATTGGTATGCCCTATATCACTGTATTATCTGGTTAAATCACATAATCAGTTGTAAAAAAGGTGACTAGATAATATATCAAAGGGGAACAGAACACATGATAGCAGGACAACCAAAATGCACATACTGAGGTCTGATCCCCCCTAACTTTCTTCAAATAAATATATATACACCAGAATACTGTATTAGCAAAAAATGTTATGTGGACACTCATCAGAGGTGATTGGAAAATAAATTTCAGAGGAACAGAAAGCATGACAACAACACAAACAAATTTTATAGAACTGGGTTTGAACTCCCTTTCTTTTCTCCGTGGTTTTATATAAACATGGCCATAAATGAAACCACAGAGGAAAGCATTCTAAATATGTGAGAATACACACATTTCGTGGAAATGCTAGAATAGCATTGAAGACTGTAAAATGAACCCTGGAACATAACATAAAACATAACAGGGATGGGAATTAATACCTATCAGCCACAGTATCCATCATTACATGAGCTGACTCTGGCATGGAATATGTCATATGCACATATCATTTTAACCACAATTTATACTTATGTGGTACGTTATTAGCATATCATAATGACATTTATCATCATTCTTCAAGATAGACTATCATAGACTTGAACCCCTTCCTAAGTAACTGATACTCTGCATACCAGCACATTAGCAAAAGGTGCCACAGCAGAAGTTTTTGTAAGGTTAACCTTACACACAAATTTCTGTGGAATCTTCGAACATATAACAATAATGAACTCAAAGTCTTCCCCCAAATTTATTGACAATGTACGCATCACATTATAGCTACAAAGAAACATGGAAATTGTGACAATGCAACTATTAATATCATCTTATGTCACTCTTGGCTAGTGTCACATGCATGTGGTCACCTCATTTGCATGACAAAAGCTGACTTCTTAGCATCTTTGAAGGATTTTCCTCAAATGTTGCTATATGATTAGACTTGTCATTCCCTTGTGCTTACTTAAAACACATATGGTGCCCTCTGCCAATTGTCTTACAAAGTATAACGCATATATATGATTTGATTAGGTGTGACACTCATTTTTGCCAATCTATATGATGTGATAGCATCACTGGAAAGTTAGAGTCTTTTCCATAGTTCATTATCTAATTTTGACTGTGTACAAATGACCACTGAAGCAAGGTGGGAGGAAAAGGTGAGGGAGCCATTAAGTGGGAATAACAGCATGCCAGTGGTAAGTTGTCTGGAGACAACAGGGGTACTAAAATATCACTGGAATTTGTATCCTATTTTAGCGGATGGAAAACAGGCCATTGCCAAGAGAGATACAGCCTCTGAAATAACCAGTGTGAAGCCTGCAGTGGTTAATGAGGACTCGTACCTACTTGAGCAGTCCACTCCAGTCAGAGCTTTAGGAGAGACCCTATTCCAAATACTTTGGGCAGGGTTCACCTTGACTGGGAGGGTGGAAAAGGAAGGAAGCATGTAGGTGTGTTTGAGGATATCCTTGCAGATGTCTTGAGAGAGAATTGTTTTGATAATGCAATACCTTGTTTGCATGCAGTTACAGCCAGCCAGGCTTGGAAACAGGCATGTCAGTCTGGTGTCCTGGGGTAGACCCAGACAGACCCAACACCAGAAGCTGGGGCTGGTGATGTGGCTATTTCAGGGAGGGTGCTACCCTGTAGCAGTGAGCCTGAAAGTGAGCCACAGCTGCTGACAGGTACTGATGTTCCCTTGGACAGGATGATTACAAGGGCAGAGGTGAGTGGTAGTACCCATGTTGACAGTGAGGCATCGCTGTTAGAAGATGCCAGAATTCCTATGGAAGGGGTGCTGGGAAGGGTCATAATGGTAGAGCTGAGATAGGCTCAGCTCTCGGACTCTGCATTACAAAGCTTGAGGGAAATAGCTAAGGAGGCACCTGATTCTCAAGGAAAAGGGGAATCTATATACTAGAACAAAGGGTTACTGTATAGAGAGTGTATCCCTGATGGAGGACTAGAGGGTGAGGTAAGACAGTAGATGATAGGGCCCAGACCCTGTCATCTTTCACTTCTAGCATTAGCAGGTCATATGGGGATAAAATGTGTAAAGAGACATATTATGCAGAACTTTTATTGGCCTGGAATTGCAAGGGATATAACAGGACACTGCAGAACCTGTGAGCAATGCCAAAAAGTAGACAAAGCAGGAGACAAGGTCAGAGCTGCGTTGATGCTTTGACTGTGATTGAGGAGACATTTCAGAGGGTAGCTATGGAAATTGTGGGGCATCTGAGTACCCCACATTCCTCAGGGAAGAAATATATTCTAGTGGTAGTAGATTATGCTACTAGATACACTGAGGTAATGGCTCTGTCCTCCATCAAGGCAGACAATATGGCAAATGCTTTGTTAGATATTTTCAGGAGGGTAAGTTTACAGAGAGAAATACTTACTGACAGAGGTGCCAATTTCATGTCAGGCTTGCTGGCTTGTCAGTGGGAACACTGTGGAATGAAGCACCAAAAGACTACCTCCTACCACCCCGCAGACTAATGGTCTTGTGGAGAGGTTAAAATCTAGACTGAAGATCATGATAAGGGCATTTGCACACCAGTTTAAGAAAGAGTTGAACAAATGTTTGCCCCATCTGTTGTCTGCATAAATAGAGGTGCCCCAGGAATCCACAGGTTTTTCACCCTTTGTATTGCTGTATGGGCATAGGGTGAGAGGGCCCTTGAAATTGATTTGTGATAAGTGGGAAGATGAGTGTGAATCCCACAAGGAGTCTGTTGTGGCATATGTCCTAAATCTCAGGACAAGGCTTAGGGAGCTCATGGCCTTGGCCCAGGAGAGCCTAGCAGGAGCCCAACAGCACAAAAATATCTGCTATGACAGGAATGTGCTTGAGCCTGAGATTATGCTTTTGGGCAGCAGGTTATGGTGCTCATTCTTGTCAGACATAATAAGCTGCAGGCAGTTTGGAAAGGACCATTCAAAGTGGTAAGGAAGGTCGGTGATGTTAACTACATGGTAAAACTGCTAGGCAGGATACAAAGCTACAAAGTGTTCCATATTAACATGATGAAGATTACCATAATAGGGCAGCCCTTGTGCTGTGTATATTCAGTTGGTGGCAGAAGAAATCTGAGGGGGATCTGGTGACTGATCTCCTCAGTGAGGCTTGGACTGACACCTCAGTAGAAAGGGTAGCAGTGTCTCAGAAGCTATCTCCTACCCAGATTTGATAAAGCTGAGCAGTGTTACAGGAGTTTGGGAACATGTTCAGTGGGAAACCTAGGTGCACCCACCTGGTGCAGCACCATGTGGATACAGGAACCCAAAGACCTATGAAGCAGACCACTTACAGGGTGCCTGAGTGAGTCAGATAGACACTGATGGAGGAGATACAAGAAATGTTGGAACTGGGAGTAATCCAGGATTCCAGCAGTCACTGGGCCTCCTCAGTGGTGCTTGTACCAAAGAAGGATGGCAGCACCATGCTCTGTGTGGACTATAGAAAACTAAACAGGCACACAGAGTCAGTGCTTACCCCAATGCCTAGGACACATGATGCCTTAGGGCAGCTGGATGGGGCTAAGTATCTGACCACTATTGATCTGACCAAGTCCTACTGGCAGGTGCTCTTGATTCCCCCCGGTAGAGAGAAGTCAGACTTTGTGATTCCTTTCAGATTTTATAAGTCCACAAAGATACCCTTTGTTATGAAAAATGCCCCAGTGACATTCTAGAAGCGAGTATCTTGTTTCCTAGGAGAAGCAGGAGAATATTCCCCTGCTTACATGTACAATACTGCCATCTATAACCATTCCTGGCAAGAGTACCTTTGACATGTCAGAGAGGTCCTAGGCAGACTGCAAATGGTAGGGTTGACGATTAAGCCCAGTACGTGTCAAGTAGGTATGGCAGAGATCTCCTACCTGAGACATAGAGTGGGGACTAGTAAGATCAGGCCAGAACTTGCCAAAGTAGAAGCTATTCAGGCATGGCCTGCCCCTGTTACCAAAAAGCAGGTGAGAACATTCTTGGAGATGGCAGAGAACTATAGAAAGTTCCTTCCCAATTATAGTACAATAGCTGCTCCCCTCACAGACCTTATGAGGAAAAATAGGCCAGATAAGGCTGTGTGGACCCCAGCCTGTGAGCAGGCATTCCAAACACTTAAAGGGGATTTGGGAGGACCCCTTGTGCTAGCCATTCTAGATAATTGCAAATATTTTGTTGTGCAGGTGGATGCCTGAAACCATGGGGTTGATATTGTACTCAGCAGGGTATCCTCAGGGGGGAGAAGAGCATCCTGATTTATATGTTAGCCATAAACTCCATCACAGGGAGTAATGTTATGCAGCTGTAGAAAAAGAATGTATAGCCATAGTATGGGCACTGCAAACATTTCAACCCTATCTGTATGGAAGGAAATTCATTGTAGTTACAGATTTTTGGCACATTTTTTCCACTCTATATAATGTGATAGCATCACTGGAAAGTTAATATCTTTTACATAGTTCATTATCTAATTTTGACTGCGTAATACTAAAAATTAGATTACTATTGGACAATCTGCAGCATTATGATGATATTACTGTACTTACAGATTACACAGCAAATACAGGCTGTAACATATACATGCTACATCATCCCTATTACCTGTATGCATTGTACCTACTTATTGCAAGGTATGGATTGCTTGTCAGACTGCTACAATGTACATCTCATTATATTTGATCCCCTGTCTGCCTAATCCATATTTTGTTGACCTGTGAACTTACTATTGATGCTGCAGAAGTCATATACAGTTTGTCAGAAAGCACAGATTTGATGGGAAAGTGTGTGGATGAAAAGGAGCAGAGTTAAAAGGGACTTAGCACTGAGGGGGATCAAGACCCTCTACTTGACAAATCCACATGGAGTATCTTACATCACATCTGTTGAGTAAGTCATTATATGTTGCAGATTGCTTTTTTACACTGTTACAACATACACACCTCCTTGGATTTGAATCCTTGACCTGTGTAATAGCTGCTAGCACCAAGGAAGAAGCCATGCAACAATCGTCAGAAAGCACACATTTAAAGGGAGTGTGTGTGTGTGTGTGTGTGTGTGTGTGTGTGTGTGTGTGTGTGTGTGTGTGTGTGTGTGTGTGTGTGTGTGTGTGAAAATTAATGAGCGGGGTTAAAATGGACCACAGCACTTAGGGGATGATAAACTCCACATATCAGTCTGTCATGTCAAAATAGAATACCAGTCAGAGAGTATGCATTTGATAGGAGTCTTGTAACAGTAGATGTTGTTGTTGTGTCTTTCAGCTTTTCCCGGTTAAGGGTCGCCACAGCATAACTCCGTTCCGCTAATGATTGGCAGTAGATTTTTACATGCCGAGTTGCCAGCTCTGACGCACAACCTTCAACGAAGGTACGCCCATTCACGCATGTCTCCACACAGAAGACGCTTTAGCTGAGAATTGAACCAGACAACGTCTTACTGTGAGGCGAGTAATATCATCTTGTAACAGTAGATAAGACTGCAAACTGAGCAGTGTGTTAAACAAATGGCAGTAAACAATGACTACAACCCTTCGTATACCTGACAAGTTAAATGACATATCAGGAGTACGTTGAGCCAGGGAAGCTGTTGCAGGTAGACTAATAAAGTTACCTTATGCATATATCATTATCAGCAATGCACTAATGTGGCTGAAGTATTTTTCGCAGTTTTTGCCAATAGGACAAGAACTGTCATTTCTCATTTCCTACCTATGGATAATGAAACTAGTCACTGACAACTGTCACAGAACATTAAACCCAGAAAGAGCAATTTGTTTGCATTTTAAAACTCATTGTCCATGTGTGATGTGATATATTTGTACTAAAAATAAAAGAAGACTGTTGAATTTTATAGTTATTCATTATGTATTTACCACAGTATATAACAAACTGGAGACTGAATGCAACAAAGTGAGGTCGTATAACTTATAAATTCCAATGTCAGTATGCATCAGGCCAAGAAAGAACTGTAGAAAGAGATAAAATGACCATGTGGTGCAGGAGAGGTATAAACACTTGCAGCCTATTATCCAAGATATTTATATCATACTAATACATGCAAAACGCTGCCTCTAAATTTCACTTGAATTCCTCACTCTGTAAACTATATATAAAGTGCATTATTATTATTTATTTATTTATTTACATTTCATAACCGGATAGTGTCTGAATGGGCCAGAAGCCCATTTTCAACGGAGACCCGGGGAGAAAATCTCCAAGGAACATTACATAATTATATATTTGTACATGTGACAATTACAATAGGAGTTCAAACTCATGTTCCTTGACATTGTATCTACATGTATATAACAATGGTAATACAATAAGCTTATACTATTCATACAGGCAAAACAAAAACATATATATATTTTTTTTTTAGGATAAAAATATCAGAAACTGAAGCTAAAAAGGCTCAATTGCCAAGAAATATTGACAATGTGTGGTGGAGAGAAGGTAGTTAGACAATAAGGGGTTAAATTAGTTAGCCTGGTGGAGAACATGAGCAAATCATTATAAAAGTGATATTGCATAGTTCACGTTTTGCTAAAATATGCAAGTCTTATATAATGTTTTGTTCAAAATTGGTGACAAGTTCTATCTGTTTACAAATAATGCTTCCTCATAACTTACATAAGGCTTATATCTGACTAATGCAGTCAAACAAAACTAGTAAGTAGGGTCCAAAATAAAAACAGTCTAAAAAGATCCTGGTTTTATTTTGAAACAGATGCTAGCAGAGTGCTGATGGATAAACACGTAGAGAGAGAACAGAGTGTTCCACATTCTGGGGGCACAGAGGTGGCTTTCATCACTTCTTCTGGTTGCTGAAGACATCACTTAAAAACTGATCTGGCAACATCTGCAGAGTGCTGCCATCTGCAATAATAAACAATGAATGCAGGTTTATGAAAGTGGAATTTAAAGAAGTGATACAAACAGCATCAGCTCAAGTGAAAATAGATGCGTCTCAGCTTTTCAGCATATGCACAAAGTAGTCATCTTCATTTCTGAAGATTTGGACTAAAGATTTTGTGAATGGAAAGACATAAAAACATGACTACAATGATTCTTATAAATGCCTACATGATGCAGGGAAGTGCTTATCTGTTAAAGCTTGAATGCAAAGAAATATAATCTGAAACGAAGTTTTACAAACTTATTTTGCTAACACTGAAGAGTACTTGATTTTGGTAACTACAGAATCAGCATGTTAAGTATTTCCAGTAAAGCACAATTTGCAATAGGGAATTAAAAGTCACCAACAATATATTTCAAAGAACTTTTGACTGTACACACTAGACAAATGCACACACACATACACACACACTCACACACACACACACACACACACACACACACACACACACACACACACACACACACACACACACACACACACACACACACACACACACACACACACACACACAAACACACACACGCATGTACACACGCGCGCACATACATGCTCATTTATGTTTGAGAATCTTATTTCTAGTAGCTTTGTCATACTGAATCACTTTCAGCAAACCGATTCAGAAAATGTTCCATGGTATATTACGGTATGTTCAGTAAATATGGGCCAAAGTATTATAAAAGAGATTGGTATCAGTAAATCTTAATATAACTTGCTGAAAGAGACTAGAAAATTAAACAAAAATGCAGCATTTATTGTTCCATATTTTATTTTCAGAACCACATGCATAAGCTTTCATGTTCATATGCTCATAGATGTGTACTAGGCTAATGGCCCTGGAGTCTTTACAAGCCTAGCCCATAGAATTACTCTGGCATTGTGCAACCTGACCTTAGTTTCTAGTGCCTCTGTCGAGTAAAGCCACTGGAGTGATCCTTGGGGTGAATGTTCTATTTCCCATCCAATCATCAAGATTTCTCTTGAAGAGGGCCAGTGAGGGGCTCTGCTTGACATGTATGGGAAGTCTATTCCATAGAACGGGCAGTCTCTGGGTTATGAACCTGTCCCTCCAGTATGTTCTGTTGGTTGTGGTAGGGAGGTTGAGGTCTCTGGAGAGTGTGGTGCAGAGGGATTGGGATTTCCTTAGATGTAACATTTCTAAAAGAGCTGAGTCAGACATGGCTTTGTAAGTCAAGCAGAGATCGCCTAGAATTAGGTGATATGAGTCAGAGAATAGTTGAAATTTTTTTTAGTCTGTCCATATAGGACAAATGTTTAAGGCCTAGGATCCTCTTTGTGAGGTACTTTTGCAGCCTCTCCAGTTGTTGCAGGTGTTTAGTGAGGTACATGCCAAATGAGGCATCGTACTCAATGATTGGCCTAATGAGGGAAGAATAGAGGGAGACAATGACCTCTTTCTTCCTGGATGCAAAACCCTTAGTAATGAGATGTGCCACATAGAAGTACATAGAAGTACTTTCTGACACCAGTGTTCCCAGATCTCTTATTACGCCATCTGTGTTCAGTGGACTACCATCAATGTGGTAATTCATGGGAACCGGGTTTTTCCCAAAGGGGACGGCGACACATATTTTGGCATTGAACTTAAGACTATGGTTCTGACACCACTCATTGATCTCAGTGAGGCCATTCTATAGGAAAGGTATTTAATCATTTCAGTGAATAAATCAAATATATGTATTAAACACTGAAAGCTCAACTACCATAATTAAAAACAGTTACATTATGTGGTCACAGCTATGCTTTTTAACATGAAAACAATGTTCAGCATGCTGTTACATAACACCCATTTCATTACTAGTACACTGTAACATAATTATATACAGATGGTTAAAGCACTGATAATTGCAAAATTTTGCTATAAATAACTAACAATAAAGGAATATCTAATAATGAAAGCAAAGACATTCACACCCATGTACACAAGCACAGACAAATGCACAGAAACACACATGAACACTTTTGCACACACACACATCCATATATACACAGGACAGCATATTGAGGAATCAGCAGTGCACACAGAACATATATGGGATATATAAGTTCTTGTAAGTAGTATACATAGAAAGCAGAAAGTATATAAATTAGCAGACATGTGGTATGTAGTCTGCATTGAACAGTAACAGCACTTCAGAGGGAATCATCCTGACAGATAAAAAAAACTATTTACCAAGAAGTGATGACAGTTAAAGCAGGTACAGACACACTGCAATTGATAACTCTGATTATAATTAAATGTTATGGCACTACATAAGCAAGCAGGCTCAGAGGTAACTTCATGCATGCCTGCATAGATATTGGTCAAGATTATAACACGCTACAGTAACAGCCAAAATTTATAAGCAGTACAATCATTTATTAAGTATCCTGTCAATGAAATATCATATTAAAGAAAACTGAAACACAAAATAAATGACTAAATAAAGAGATTAGAAATATAAAACAAATACTACTGAAAGAATAAACATACAATGAAAATTATTAAAAATTTAAACAATACAGAAGCATGTATACATCTTGATAAAAAATACTTCCTAAGGTATTTTTAATGTTCTCCAAGAAATGGCGATCTGAAACTTACCGTGACACAATATTTCAAAGGTGTGGAGTGCAGTGAGCAAAGAACCTACTTCAAAAAGTTTGTGGACACATTTTGTCTCCTAGCTTTATTCTCAGAGAAGCTGAGAGTTGAGTCACCCAGGCCAGATTATAAGGCTTTGACAGCTCTTGTAAATAATAGAAATCCAAACAGTGCAGTGCATGATAAGTTACGCACAGACATATTTAATCTCATGTGCAGCCAGAAGTGATCAGATGAAAAATGATGTAACAGTCAAAAAACACACAGCCAAACTCTATACTAGTTGTAACCAGCCATATTCATAGCCAAGATACCCAGGTAAAGTGAATGAAAATAATTGTGTCAAGATGAGAGCAAGACATATATCACTGTCTTAATTTTTTCTGGCAGAAGTTTTTATTTTTCTTTTTTATTTTTTTTACAGTTTTATTTATTTGTTAATCAGGAACATGAAACCAGTTAGTTTTATTTATTTGTTAACCAGGAAAGTGAAACCAGTTGTTGCTATTGTCTTGCTCTGTTAGCTTTATGGATGCAGTCACATGGGACAGATTGTATAGGTTCAAATGTACAGTAAGTAGTAGGTACGCAGACTGCAGACCATTACAAGTCTAGCTAAAAACAAAACTCTATTCAGAAGTTCCATCTACCTTCAAGGAGGCTAAGCCAAGATAGACCTGAAGAGAAATTGAGGCTGCCCATTCAATTATCTAGGTTTACCTTGAAGGTGGGAATTAGTCAACATGACCAAATCACCTACATACATCTCTGTCACAGCATACGGTCTGTGAGCTGTTTTCTCATATGATGAAGATAATGTGCACCACAGTAGATGCCCAAAGTGGCTGGCTTATACAAGTCTTACAGAGCACCTTGTAGGATCTGTGCTGCTGCTCACAGTTCCACTCTTTGGTGATTTTAAGATGGAAACACTCAGGATGTTTTTTCAGAAGAGGGAAACACGCTACAGAAATAACATGCAAACTCCAAATAGGCCTTGGCTAGAGGTGAGGATTGAACTTTGTACCTTGTGTTTGGGAGGCAAATACCTTAACCATTATGCCAACTGGTCTCATCATCAAATGAAAGAAGGAGTGCAGGGAAAAGGTGAGAGATAGAAAATATGGACCAGGCTAGGGCAGAATACTGGTTAGCTAACAAAGAAGCTAAGACAAGAGTTGTAATAGCAAAGAACATGGCATCAGAGGCACACTATCAATTTCTAGAAAGTAAGTCAGTAGATGGCACAAATAAATTATATAATTTTGCTAGGCAAAGGCAGAAATATAAAGAAGATAGTCAGACACCCTTCATAAGTGATGCCAGCAACAACCTGCTTGTCAGTCCACAGGACCATCATAGGCAGATGGAAAGAATACTTCCAGCAGCTTCTGAATGAAGAAAACCCCACAGAAGCTGTACTACAGCAGACATAGCTTCAAATAAGAGAAGAGAAGAGAAGAGAAGAGAAGAGAAGAGAAGAGAAGAGAAGAGAAGGGAAGAGGAGATGCCTGCCATGCTGTCAGCCCAGCTAGCTGGAATGTTGTAAATAATTCTATGTCCTTTGTGAATATTGATATGATTAATACAGAACTATATGTTATGTGTATATTAAACTACTGGTACGGAAGTGTGTGTTGAATATCGTTTTTACAGTACTGAGCTTCAAAGACCCTGCTGGAAAAGAACAGAAATGTATATAAACTATATACCTGTGCAAATGTATGTTTTAATAGTAGAATACAGAGTTAACTTACAAAACGTCAAGAAAATAAGTTGAAATTAGACTGCTTTAAGATTGTGTTATAAAAGTCAGTTTCAGTGCAGCAAGGAGACAGCATGTCTAGAACTAGGGTGCCTTCTGCATTGTTTTGTAAATACAAATCCAACAACAGCCATCAGCACTCTTAAACTCACTTGTCCTATACAGCAAAAAAGTCCAAAACTCCAAGAGAAACAACAGGACTCGGAGACAGCTTCAGGATCCAGTACAGATGATTTTAATAAATACACACAAGCACTTTTGTGGGCAACACCACTTCTTCAGGTGTCAATAAACAGTATTAAATAACACAACCAACCCCCCAAATATATACACAACCTATTAAGGTACATGACTTAAAATGATCAATGCTTTCTCAAAACTCATTAAATACTTAATGTCATTTAAACACTGCATACACTTTTAAAAATGCACTCCAAACTTTCAATGCACATATAGAAAGCACATAAATGGAAATTAAATATTATTATTAATATTAAAAGTGTAGAGTTGTCTGGACTTCAATTTTGGCCATAACGGGACATACTCATTCAATCCATGGCCCTTATCTGCCTTTAGTCTCACTAGCCACTTGTCTTCTAATTCTTCAGCTGTATTCCTTAAATCACCTCCTCTAATGTTTGTATTAGTTCTCCCAATAACCAGGAACTTGAAAGTATGTGATACATCAATATTACTTACATGTTTGACCAAAACATTAATATTACTCTTCTTGTTGATAGCATATATATGTTCACGTACCCTATCTTTTAAAGGCCTGACTGTACATAGAACCTAAGACACTCCATGCAATGGGCCAAATAAACAATATGTTCGGTGTTGCAGGTTGCTGATATACTAAACATAGGTCCTATGCTGGTCTGAATGTTCAAATTTAAAGCTGTTATCTATGTACTTACAGTATGAACATCTACCACACTTATTGGTGCCTATTTCTCCTTTGGATCTAGTGGTCCTTTGTTTCTTGTTGTACTTGGGATGGCATAACTGCCTTTTCAGGGACTTGTGATTTTTCAAAGAAAAACTGGGTTTATCATCTATTAATCTGATGATATTTTTATCTACTTTCAAAATATCCCAGTGCTTTCTTATTACACCCATATAGTCCCATGCATCACTAGAATAAAAGAAAGACACTTTAATTTTCATTCTGCCTTGGCCTATCTTTCTACCTCCTTCTCCTGGATCCCTTTTCTCAGAGAAGTACGGTCTACCTTTGGAATCCATTAGCTCTCTAACCTCTTTAATACTCATTTCAATGTGTCTGACATCATATCCTCTTTCTTTCAATTCATTACTAACTTTCTCAATCTGCTGACTAAAGTCCTCTTCAACTACATTCACTCTAGAAGCCCTATAAATGTGATTGCACATGACATTTTTAAAAATAAAGGGAGGGTGCATACTATCTTTGGCCAAAAGATGGTTGACATAGCGCTCCTTTCTATGTAACTTAGTAATAACAGAGCCATCTCTTTTCTTTTCGACTGTTACATCTAAAAAGTTGTCTGTCTGTAAAAGAGTATGCATAAAACTCAAACAATCGGTACTGTGATTTATATACTGTACAAACTCCAACATTTCTTCACTAGTGCCCTTCCACAAAATAAAGAGGTCATCTACAAACCTCCTCAGAGAATGTATCTTATCTGAGAAAGGACCATGTAATACATACTTAGTTTCCCATACAGCCATTGCAGCATTGACATAGCTATTGGCACATGACGTGCTCTTATCTCCACCAGTAGACTGCCAACAACGGTCTTCTCCAAACAAAAAAACGTTATTCTATAGAACTATCTTTAACAGCTGACATATTCATTCCTTAATATATGGTTTTGACTGAAAGGCATCTTTAAAAAGCTCAAAGATGCTCTCTATCCCTACATCATTAGCTATCACTGTGAATAGGGACACTACATCTAGAGTCACCAGATAAACCTCCTTCGTTAACTCAAAATATCTTGTGTATGTATATATATATATATATATATATATATATATATATATATATATATATATATATATATATATATATATATATATATCATTCAAAAAATGTTCAGTGTCTTTGAGAATATGTTCCACACTATCTATCATAGGCCTGAAGAATTTTTCTAAGTATATTGATGCTGGTTCAGTACTCCAATTCCTTCCAGAGACAATCGGACATATAGGGCGATTGATAATAAGAATCATACTGTAAGTACATAGATAACAGCTCTAAATTTGAACATTCAGACCAGCATAGGACCTATGAGTTTAGTATATCAGCAACCTGCAACACTGAACATATTGCTTATTTGGCCCATTGCATGGAGTGTTGTAAGTTCTATGTAGGTAAGACAGTCAGGCCTTTAAAAGATAGGGTACGTGAACATATATATGCTATCAACAAGAAGAGTAATATTAATGCCTTGGCCAAACATGTAAGTAATACTGATGTGTCACATACTTTCAAGTTCCTGGTTATTGGGAGAACTAATAAAAACATTAGAGGAGGTGACTTAAGGAATACAGCTGAAGAATTAGAAGCTAATTGGTAATGAGACTAAGGGCAGATAAGGGCCATGGATTGAATGAGTATGTCCTGTTACGGCCAAAACTGAAGTCCAGACAACTCTGCAGATAGATTTATTTTAAGTAAAATTGCGTAGGAAAGTTTTAATTTTTATGTTGAAAATTGATATACATATTTTATTATTTTTAATATTAATAATAATATTTCACTTCCATTTATGTACTTTCTATATGTGCAGTTGGACGTTTGGAGTGTATTTTTAAACGTGTATACAGTGCTTAAATGACATTAAGTATTTAATGTGTTTGGTGAAAGCATTGGTCATTTTAAGTCATGTGCCTTAGTAGGTTGTGTATATGTTAGGGGGGTTGGTTGTGTTATTTTATACTGTTTATTGACACCTGAAGAAGTGGGATTGCCCACAAAAGCATTTGTGTGTATTTATTAAAATCATCTGTACTGGATCCTGAAGCTGTCTCTGAGTCCTATTGTTTTGTAAGTGTTTTATTATTATATGACTTCCAAGATCTGCAGAGAACTGAATGAGATGTATTTCTCACACAGAGATGTTAAATTTTGTTAAGTTTCTGTTTAGCCTGGGAAGTAAAGTCAAGTGACAAAGAGTGATTTCATCCAAGCTGGCCCAAAACAGTAATGTTTGATATAGGAACTCTCTCAGAGAGAGACTGTGCATTTTGCATTTGTGTCTTGGACCTAGCAAGAACATCCAGTCATCATCACCATCTGCATTTGCCATGCTGTAAGTAAGATTTAGGGAGTAGTATCTATTTTAGATATATATAGGAATATAGTAAAGATTAGTTTAGATGTTTTCTGTATTTATTTGAGACTGTCCTGCAATGCTGTTTTAAAATATTTCCTCTGCTTTTGAGCTCTGAAGTCACTGTGTTGAGTTACTGAGTATTGTCTTATTCTTTTGTTCTTTATTATTAAATATATTTAAACCTTTCTCTGTGGCTGATATTTTTGAGACATATTTAAGTTCTTACAGTATCTGCATATATATTTGGTGACACTGTACAGGCCACTCCTAATAGCCTGGCACTTGATCAAACCTACCATTTGGATTAATAGTAAAATTACACAGTAGGATTGGACACCCTTTGTAAGGGCCATATAGTAGCTGATAAAGGTGGCTGGTGGCAGTTGGAACTACCTTATAGTTTGGGTGAAATAGAGCATAGCTAGTAAACCTGTGCCAGCCTTTCCAAGGTGTGTGTGTGTGTGTGTGTGTGTGTGTGTGTGTGTGTGTGTGTGTGTGTGTGTGTGTGTGTGTGTGTGTGTGAGTGTATAAATGAAATCTCAAAGTGTGTGTGTCAGCTACGTGGGCAGGGATGCTAAGCACTCGTTGGACAGAGAGGCTGCTGGAGGTTTTGGCATGGCCACTTGGCTGAGATCTCAACCCTACAGCTGTGCCAGTGGGGAGTTTTATTGGAGATCTGGAGAAAGAGGATGAAACCAGCCCCAGGCTGACTGTCATCTCTGTGTGCTCTTAAGGGAAATTGCACTTTACTGTGTGTGTGCACTTGTCATCCTCCTAGTGTGTATGCCTCCTAGCTGTTGCCAGCAGTGAGGATTGAGGCTCCTTGATTACTCAGCCAGTACAGGGGCATCACATATTAATTGGTGGCACAGTGGTGGGATATCCACATCACATATTAATTGATTGACAGTGATGAGATAGCCACATCACATATTAATTGGCTTGTAATGGTGTGGATATTGAATTACTGTATCTTGTGTACAGTGGTCACAGAAGGTGTTTGCTCTCTCAATCAGCCATGTAGTGAACATTCAGAATTTCACATTGCAATTGTTTTATTTTTTTGTTAGCTTAGTTAGTCAGGGAAAGCAGGCAAGCATGTCAGCAGAGGAGTATGGCAAGCTGACAAGGAGCCAGTTGGCTGAGATGTGCCAGGCTAAAGGACTGGTACATGCCAACCAGACTAAATCTGAAATGACTGCAGCTTTAGTCACAGCTGCATCACAGGATAGCTACCAGGAGGAGAATCAGACTGGCATTGGAAATGTACAACTCTCAGAAAATGGACAGTTTAACCTTGCCACAGATAGCTTAAAAATCCATCTAGAGTTAAAGAGACTTGAGCTGGAGGCCAAGCATTTGAAAATAGAAGCAGCAGAGAGACTGAGATGTCTAGAGACTGAGGAAAATGAGAGACTGCGATGTCTGAAGGCTGAGGAAAATGAGAAGCTGCGACACCTAGAAGCTGAGGATAATGAGAGTCAGAAGCAACATGAAAAGGGGATGCTGACTCTTCACCAGAGTCATGGAGGTAATGGGGAAGGGAGTAACTGAACCCCAGAAGCAACAAAGGGGGATAATTTTGATAGTTTTTTTCATATGTTTGAAAGGGTACTGTATATAAACAGTATAATGTGCTCTGGGTATGATTCCTGACCCCCTTACTCCATGGTAAACCTGTAACTGTTATTTCTAAATTGCCTGATACTGATTGCTAAATTATAATACAGTCAAAAATTCTTTGTTAGAATGTTTTAAGTTAACACCTGAAGCTTATAGAAAAAAGTTTTGTGAGCATATATGTAAGGCAGATGAAAGTGTGTGTGAATATATTGCTGAACTAAGCAGTTATTTTCATAGTTGGGTGAGTGGATGTCAAGTCACCACTTTTGAAGGGCTGGCAGACCTTTTGGTAAGGGAACAAGCCCATAGCACTTTGCCTGAGGACATAAGAATCTGGTTAGCTGATAGACAATGCAATACTGCGGATGCATTGGGGAAGAAGGGAGACCTATACCTAGCAAACAGAGCATCACTGCACAGGAAAGGGACACCCAGTGCTCCTTATGGGTCTAAGGGAACCCATGGTGGGCAGCCCAGATTGCCCCAACAGAGCCTGCCAGTAGCAGGGGAAGCTACTAGTCCAGGTACATGTCCAGGAACAAGGGTTAAATGTTTTAAATGCAACCAGTGCAGCCATGTAGCATATAGATGTCCATGGAGGCAAGGTGGGGAACAAAAGGTGGGAGAGGCAGTAAGTGGGAATGACAAAATTTCAGCAGTAAGTTGTCTTGAGACAACAAGGGTACCAAACTACCACAAGAGTTTATATCCTATCTTAGTGGATGGGAAGAGGCCACTGCTAAGAAAGACACAGCCTCTGACATAACCATTGTGAAGCCTGCAATGGTTAAACAGGAGCACCACTTGCTTGGGCAGTCTACTCCAGTCAGGGCTTTAGGAGGGACACCATTCCAAATACCTTTGACTAGGGTTCACCTTGACTGGGAGGGTGGAAAAGGAAGCAAACAAGTAGGTGTGTTTGAGGATATCCCTGCAGATGTCCTGATAGGGAATGAATTTGACAATGCAGTACCCTGCGTGCATGCAGCTACATGGACTCAGGCTTGGAGACAAACATGTAGGTCTGGTAGCCTGGGGGAGACCCAGACAAGCTGCACACTTGCAACCAGGACTGGTGAAATGGTTGCTTCAGGGAGTGAGCTACCCTGTAGCAGTGAGACTGAAGGTGAGCCACAGCTGCTTGTGGGTACTGATGGTCCCTTGGACAGAGTGACTGTAAGGGCAGAGGTGATTAGAAGTACACAGGCTGACAGTGGGGCACCACTGTCAGAGAATACCAGACTTCCTGTGGGAGGGGATCTGAGGAGGATTACTAAGAGAGAGCTGAGACATGCTCAGCTCTCAGACCCTACATTAAAAGGCCTGAGGGAGGTAGCTAGTGCAGCACCTGATTCTCAAGGGAAGGACGAATCTGTATACTGGGGCAAAGGGTTACTGTATAGAGAGTAGATCCTTGAGAGAGGACTAGATGTTGAGGGGAATATAGCAGTTGGTTGTACCCAGAGCCTACCTTCTGGCAGTTCTAGCCATAGCCCATGATATTCCCTTTACAGGTCATACGAGGCATAAAACGTACAAAGAGATGCATTATGCAGAACTTTTATTAGCCTTGGATTGCCAGAGATGTAACAGGGTACTGCAGGACCTGTGAGCAGTGCCAAAAGGTAGGCAAGGCAGGGGACAGTGTGAAAGCTCCTTTGATGCCTTTGCCTGTGATTGAGGATCCATTTCAGAGGGTATCTATGGATATTGTGTGGCATCTGATTACCCCAAGTTCCACAGGGAAAAGGTATATCCTAGTGGTAGTAGATTATGCTACCAGATACCCTGAATTAGTGGCTCTGTCCTCCATTGAGACAGAAAAGGTGGCAAATGCTTTGTTAGAGATTTTCAGAAAGGTAGGATTCCCAAAAGAAATACTGACTGACAGAGGTGAGTTTCATGTCAGACCTGCTGGTTTGTCTGTGGAAGTACTGTAGGGTGAAACACCTAATGACCACCCCCTACCATCCCCAAACTAATGTTCTTGTTGAGAGGTTAAATTCTACAATCAAGTCCATGCTACGGGCATTTGCAGAACAGTGTAAGAGGGAGTGGGACAAATATTTACCCCATCTGTTGTTTGCTTATAGACAGGTTCACCAGGAATCCATAGGATTTTCACCCTTTGAGTTGCTGTATGAGCATAGGGTGAGGGGACCTAGATTTGATTTGAGATGAATGGGAGGGTGAGTGTGAATCCCACAAGTAGTCTGTTGTGGCATATGCCCTAAACCTCAGGACACGACTCAGGGAACTCATAAGCTTGGCCCAGGAGAACCTGGCAGAAGCCCAACTGCCAATAAAGGTCTAGTATAACTAGAATGCTCGAGCTAGACAGTATGCTGTAGGGCAGCAGGTAACAGTTCTCAATCCGGTCAGACACAGCAAACTGCAGGCAGCCTGGTAGGGACCCTACAAGGTGGTAAGGAATGTCAATGATATTAACTACATGGTAGAACTGCTTGACAGAAGTCAGGGGCACACATTGTACCATGTTGAAACCTTACCATGATAGGGAGGCCCTTGTGCTGATTATTTAAGTGGATTGCAGGAGGAGTCTGAGGGAGATCTGGTGACTGATCTCCTCGGAGATACATGAACTGACATCTCAGTGAAAGGTGTAGCAATTTCCTAGCAGTTATTCCCTACCCAGATTTGAGAAATCCAAGCAGTGTTACAGGAGTCTGGGTACATGTTCACTGGGAAACCAGGGTGCACTCACTTGCTGCAGCACCATGTGGAAACAGGATCCCAAAGGCCTATTAAGCAGGCCCCTTACAGAGTGCCTTAGAGAGTCAAACAGACTCTGAGGGAGGAGAAACAGGGAATGTTGGAACTAGGCGTAATTTAGGAGTCCAGCCATCCCTGGACCTCCCCAGTGGTGTTGGTATCAAATAAGGATGGCAGAGCCAGGTTCTGTGTGGACTACAGGAGATTATACAGCCAGACAGAGTCAAATGCTTACCCCATGCCCAGGACAGATGAAGCCCTAGGACATATTGTTTGGGATAAATATCTTACCAGTACTGATCTTGCCAAGGGTTACTGGTAGGTGCCCTTGACTCCCAGTGCTAGAGAGAGGTCAGACTTTGTGACTCCTACTGGCTTGTATGCACCCATTAGGATGCCCTTTGGGATGAAAAATGTCCCAGAGACTTTCCAGAGGCTGGTAGATCATATCCTAGCAGGAGCAGGAGATTTTGCCCTTGCTTACCTAGATGATATTGCCATTTACAGCCATTCCTGGCAAGAACACCTTCGGTATGTCAAGGAGGTGCTGGGCAGACTACAGAGGGCACGGTTGAGCATTAAGCCCAGCAAATGTCAGGTGGGTATGGCAGAGGTCTCCTGCATGAGACATAGAGTAAGGAGTGGTAAGATCAGGCCAGAATCTGTTAAAGTGGAAGCCATTCAGGCATGGCCTGCCCCTGTTACTAAAAAGCAATTGAGGGCATTCTTAGGGACAATGGGGTACTACAGAAAGCTTGTACTCAGTTATAGTACCATAGCTGCTTCCCTCACAGATATGACAAGGAAAAACAAACCAGATAAGGTAGTGTGGACCCCCACATGTGAGCAGGTATTCCAGAAGCTTAAAGGAGCTTTGGAAGGACACTCTGTGTTAGCCAGTCCAGATTACAACAAATAATTTGTTGTGCAGATGGATGCGTCAAACAGTGGGGTGGGGGCTGTACTTAGCCAGGTTTCCTCAGAGGGGGAAGAGCACCCAGTGGTATATCTCAGTCGTAGGTTCCAACCCAAGGAGGAATGCTATGCAGCTGTAGAAAAGGAATGCTTAGCCATAGTGTGGGCACTGCAGAAACATCAGCCTTAGCTGTATGGAAGGACAATTACTGTAGTTATAGACCACAATCCTTTAACATGGCTACATCAAGCCAGCCAGCAAAATGTCACATTACTAAGGTAGAGCCTATGGTTGCAAGCATATGATATGACAGAGTAGCACTGCAATGGGGCTGGCAATGCCAATCCAGATGGGGTCTCAAGACAGGGAATGGGGTAAGATATTCCCAGATAGGCTTAACCATCTCAAGCAATGTTCTTCAAGGTTCACTTGAAAAACTAGCTTGAGTTTTTTTTTTTTTTTTGAGGGGGAGAAATGTCACACTGCCAGCCCAGCTAGTTGGAATTGTGTTAATAATTCTATGCCATTTGTGAATAGTGAAATGATTTATACAGAACTATATGGTATGTGTATATTAAACTTCTGGTACAGAAGTGTGTGTTGAACAGGGTTTGTATAGCACTGAGCATCAAGGATGTGTCCACAATGTACCCTACCTGTGCAAATGCATATTTTAATAGTAGAAACTGAAACATATAGAGTTAGCTTGCAAAACTTCAAGAAAATAAATTTACATTAGACTGCTTTAAGATTGTGTTATAAAATTCAGTTTCAATGCAGCAAGGAGACAGGATGTTTAGAACTAGGGTGCATTCTGCATTGTTTTACTGTTTTATTGTTTTAAAACTCCCAAGATCTGCAGAGATCTGAGAGATATGTATTTCTCCCACAGAGATTTTAAACTCTGTTAAGTTTCTGTTTAGCCTGGTAATTGAAGTCAGGTAATGAAGATTGATATCATCCAAGCTGGCCCAGCAGTAATGTTTGATATTAATTTGGGAAATCTCTCAGAGAGAGAATGTGCATTTTGTATTTTGTCTTGGACCTAGCAAGAACATCCACTCATCATCACCATCTGTATTTGCCTTGCTGTAAGTAAGGTCTGGGACATAGTATCTTTTTTAGACATAGATAGGAATATAGTAAAGATTAGTTTAGATGTTTTCTGTGTTTATTTGAGACTGTCCTGCAATGTTGTTTTAAAATATTTCCTATGATTTTGGAATCTGAAGTCACTATGTTGACTTACTGAGTATTGTCTTGTTCTTTTATTATTTATTATTAAATATATTTAAACCTGTCATTGTGGCTGATATTTGTGAGACATATTTAAGCTCTGAGAACACTTGCATATCTATTTTCTGACACTGTACATGCCACTCCTAATAACCTGGTGCTTGGTCAAAACTACCATTTGGATTTATAGTAAAATTACACAGTAGGATTCAGACCTCTCAATCAATTGGGGACAAATTTCAACAGAATCAGGAACAAGTCAAGAAAAAATCAGTGACAATCAGGGACACTTTTAAAATATCAGTGTTAATAACTTGAAACATTGACAGAATCAGAGCATATGAATTAATACATTTTCTGAAGTAAAAGAAGTTTATAACTCATAATTACTGCCATTATTCATTAAGTGTAATTCACCATCTTTCCCCCAAAAGTCACTAGTTTTAGGAGGGATTAAGAGGGACAGAGTTAAAATTTGAGTCAAAATCAGGGAAGTCCCTGAAAATCGGGGACAGTTGAGAGGTATGGTAGGCTTGGACACCCTTTGTAAGGGCCTTATAGTATCTGATAAGAGTGACTGGTGGCAGCTGGAACTACCTTATAATTTGGGCAAAAGGGGACATAAATAGTATACCTGTGCCAGCCTTTCTCAGGTGTGTGTGCATGTGTATGCGTGTGTGTGTGTGTGTGTGTTTGTATATAAATCAAATCTCAAAGCGTGTATGTCAGCCACTTGAGCAGTCACGCTAAGTACTGATTGGACAGAGAGGCTGATGGAGGTTTTGGCTTGGCCACTAAGCTGAGATCTCAACCCTATAGCTGTGCCAGTGGGGAGTCTTATTGGGGATCTGGAGAAAGAAGGAGAAACCAGCCCCAGACTGACTGTGATCTTTGTATACGCTTAAGGGAAATTGCACTTTACTGTGTGTGTGCTTCTCATCCTCCCAGTCTGTACATCCTGTAGCTGTTGCCAGTGGTGAGGATTGAGGCTCCTTGATTACTGGGGCAGTGCAGGTACATCTCAGAGCTCACATTTAAAGAAGTAAGAACAGCACTAAGGAAAATAAAGTCATTTAAAGCAGCAGGCTCAGATGAGGTCACAGCAGACATAATAAAGAGGCTGGGTGAGATGGAGGAGAAATGACTCTTGATGGTAGTCTAGTGGCATAGAGGGAAAGGCATATCCCAGATGACTCGAGAATAAGCTTATTAGTGCCGGTGTTCAAGAACAATGGGAACATTCTCAGCTGTGGCCAGTACAGAGGAATACAATTCCTGCTACATTGCATGAAAATTCTAGGGAGGACTATTGATAAATGAATACACAGAGTAGTAAACAGTAAGATGGGAGATGAGCAGCTTGGATTCAGATTAGGATGTAGCGCAACTGCCCCAAATTTTGCAGTGAGACAGATAGTTGAGGAGAAGCTACAGATGAGGAAAGAGTCCAACCGGGCATTCATAGACTTGGAGAAGGCATATGACAAGGTCCCAAGAAAGATGATTTGGGCATTCTTGCAGCGGTTTAAAGTCCCAAAAACATTGGTCAGATTAGTGCAAGCTATGTAAAAGGACTCTATATCTCAAGTACAAACAGTGTTTGGTCTCACAGAGGTGTTCCTCGTAAGAGTGAGTGTGCATCAATGTTCAGCTCTGAGACCACTTCTGTTCATGCTGGTGATAGACTACATTAGCAAACAGGTCTGAGGGGAAGGTCAACAAAGTTGCTGTATGCAGACAATGTGACATTGCAGATTCTGAGCAAGAACTTTAAAAAACGTATAGGGGGATAAAATGCAGAACGAGAGATACATGGAATGAAATTGAGTACAAGTAAGACAGTTGTAATGGCAGCAAATGACGGAGTTTAAAAGAAGTTGAGAATTGAGATAGAAGGTAAGTGGAACAGGTTAACATCTTCAAGTATCTTAGGGGGGTTGAGAAGAAGGGAAGTCTGAATGAGGAGATCAAAGCTAAAATCACAGGGGCTGCAATTAACTGGCACAGAGTGTTCATTGTGTATGGAAGAAGAATGCCAAAGAAGCTGAAATGTAAGGTGTGCAAAACAGTAATATGACCAGTACTACAGGTTCACACTGAAATCTGGGCAGTAAAGGCAGAGCAGTTGAGAAAGCTAGAGGTGATGGGGTGAAGTGCCTGAGTTGGTTGGTAGGGTGCACACTGTGGAGCAGATGAAGAAATGAGGACATTACAGCAGAAGCTAAAGTTGCTCTAATTGCAGAAAAAGTCATTGAGTTAACAGATTGTGAAGGTTTGGGAACATGTTCAGAAAAACAGAAGACAATCTGGTGAAGAAGATCTGAGGCTAACAGAAAAAAGGTAAGAGAAAACAAGGGTGTACAGCGAAGAGGTGGATGGATTGTGTCAGAGTAGACCTGTGAGAGTCAGCCATCAGTGTCAAAGAAGGCAGGAGAGTGGCTCTGAATAGAGAAATAGAGAGACAGATGGCAGCAGTTGCCACAACAGCCCAAGCCCATGTAGAAAATGAGAAAAAAGGGATTGATGATGATGATGATGACCTTGAAGGTGGCAAGGGTGCCACTCTGCTTGACATGTAGTGGATATTGCTATAAGAGCCACACAACACCAAGTAAAATGAAAAAGTAGAATCCAGTCTGGCAGCAAAAGAAAACCTTTTAATTAAAATAATCCAAAGTACAATAAGTACAAAGCAGTAATCCAGGTAAGCGCTTTCATTTGTCACACTGACAAACTTCTTCTGACAATAAGAAACATCACTTCCTTCTGTTAAAACCATTTGAAATTCCCTCATTTTAATATTATTGGTCCATTTCACAAAAAACATGATGTCAGCAAAATGATAGCAAAATCACCCCCCAGACCCCCACCTTAGACACACAAGACTGAAGTATATCTAAAAGGTGTAGTCATATAAACTGAATATACCTCAAATAATTGCATTATAAAACCATTATAAAACCTTAAAAATATAAATATAATAAACAACCCAAATACTGAGAGTACGTGTAATACCTACATAAATAGTTATAAATGTAAAATAAATCTAAGATAATGAAATGTTATGACCACAGTATACTGAACGCACGCATAGTCTGGTGATGTGTAAGTGTGTATTTTTTATGTATAAATATTATGAAATTCAAGTATGGTAAATAATATAAAGTATAATACTAATAATAATAAAAAAATAGTAGTAAATATAATAAGGCATAATAGCCATTATGAATATTAATGATGGAAAAATAAATAATAAAAAAATAAATAATAGAATAAATTATCTCTCCAGAGAGAAAATTTAATTTTAATATGCTATTAAGGGAGAGACTCAGTCAGGCCTGCCCAAAAATGTGCGCACAGGCGAATTTTCCACCACAATTCCATTTTTTCTAAATGGGCTGGCCATGCTCCCCCCATCATTGTTTTTTAAAATATCTAAAACAATGAATTTGAACTGTCTCTAATAGCTCTAAGATGTTCACCCATCCTTTATTTCAATTTCCTTTCTGTTTTCCCCACATAAAATGACAAACAATGGCTACACATAGCACAATAAACAACCTTTTCAGAAAAACAACACGATCTACCCATGATCTTTATATATTGCCCATTTACAAGACCCCCACAGGTTTCTAAAATCTTCTTCTTCTTCTTTCGGCTTTTTCCCGGTTAGACAGCGGATCACCTTGTCCGCACATTTGAATGGCAGTGGAGTTTTACGGTGTCGAGTTGCCAGTCCACAGAAGGCACACTCACATGCACACCTAGGGCCAATTTAGAGTATCCAATCCACCTGCAGCATGTCTTTGGGATGTGGGAGGAAACCGGAGCACCCGGAGGAAACCCACGTGACCACAGGGAGGACATGCAGACTCCGCACAGAAGGCACCCCAGCCGAGGATCGAACCGGAGAACCTCTTGCTGTGAGGCAGCAATGCTAACCACTGCACCACCATGGCCGCCCACAGGTTTCTAAAATAAGGTTACAAAATTTACATCGACCACATTTGTACATGTAGCCTTGACAGTTGTTATTAAAAGTAGTCTCAAAACATTTCTTGAGGTTGTAACCTTTTTCATACACAATGGGGGGATGTATATCTAATTTATTCCTAAGCAAAGAATCATTCAACAAAAAGGACCAATTTTTCTCTAAAATAGATCTAATAGCAGAGCTATCGGAATTAAAGGTGGTAACAAAACTACACTTAAAATTCAGATTAATAGTATTATTGTTATTAGTAGAAGTAATCTCATTATTCTCTGCGTTAGGTATTGTTGAATGTTCATTATCATTGTTGCTTGTAATAAAAATATTAGGGTTTGTTTTTTGCACAATGGTTTCATTTGTTAACAACGGTTTAAAGTGACCAATACTTCTCTTGGTGCGAACTTCCTATATAACATCATCCACCAAGGAATTTGGGTAACCTCTGTGTAAAAACATGTTTTTTAGAAGTTCATAATCTATCTATATATGAAGTCATCCCATTCAGTGACTATTCTAGCTGCCCTCACAAATTGTCCCTTTAAGACAGCTCGTTTCTGTGTATGTGGATGGCAGCTATCGTAGTGCAAAAAACTATTACTGTAGGTTTCCTTGCGGAAGATTTTTGATATAAAAGAATTAGTTTCATAATCTTTTCTCACTAGAACATCTAAGTAAGAAATCTGGTTAAAATTCTTAGCTGTAAATTTTAAAAAATAAGTAGTTTGATTAATATAATTCACAAAATCATCAATTAATGTACTTCCACCATTCCACAAAATAAATATGTCATCTAAAAAGCGTAGGTATATCTTACAATACTGAAAAAATGTAAATGGAAAAATGTATTGTTCTTCCCATACACACATGACTATATAGGCCTCTGCACAGAGAACCCATAGCTACTCCCTCATTCTGTAAGAATAATTTACCGTTGAACATTATAAAGTTGTTTTTAAGTACAATGTCCAGCAGTTGTTCATACAGGTTGATTTTACTTTGTGTGAAGCCCTTTTCAGTCAGGCAATTATTTACCCATTCAATACCAGTCCCATGTGGTATGACAGAATATAAATCCTTTACATCCACAGTAATTAATATATCTGTTTTATCAAATTGGGCTTGTTTTATCCTGGTTAGAAAGTCCCAAGAGTCTTTGCCCAAGTGAGATTCTGCCATAACAAACTGTTTTAATTTTCCATCCAAATATTTGGCTATAGGATTAGTTATCAAACCTTGTGCATTGACAATGGGTCTCATAGGTGGTTTTATAATAATCTTATGGATTTTAGGGACTCCAAACAGGACAGGTGTCCTGGGATGTATTACAGTCATGTAATTTAACTCATCCATATCAATACTGCTCTCAATAAAAAGATCATATAAAATGCCCCTTATAGGCCTATGTGCTTCATTCATTTCATTTATAGAACTTGGGCTATAAGTATGACTGGTTAAAATTTCTTCCATGTTATGTAAATAATCACTTTTATTAAAAATAACCATACCACCCCCCCTTGTCAGGTTTTATTAACCTGATATTTTTAGAATTCATTAACATTTTTTAAATCATTGTTGTCAGTTCTAGTTAAATTGTACCTCCTTTTGCACTGTTTGTCAACAGTTCGGAGGTCCAATTCACACATTTTTTTTCAAAAACTTCTAAATTGGGGTGTAGTGGTAGGTTGTATGTACTAGAAACATAAAATGGATCGATCAATTGCATATTTGGCTGAAATAAAAAAAAATTAAGTTTACACACAAATAATTTTAGATCAATAGTAGTTTGAACTAGATTCATGTTCTGATTAGTGACAAATGTTAACCCCCTTGATAGCAAGTCACAAATAGATGTATCAAATTCTAAAGAAGAGTAATTATACTTACTAAAATCATTTTCTCTATTAGTCAGAATTTTAAGTTCAGGGTGAATGTTAGGGCTCATTGCCTGTGACCTTGCCATGGTCCTTTGTAGTTGTTGCCCCTCCCCCATTCGTATAGGGCCAGTTCCGTTGTTGTTCACCCCTGACTGGCCAGCTGTTCCCGGCTTGGAGGTTGTACTGATTTTGTTTATGTTGTTGTGTCCTTTCTGATCTCCTCAAGGAGGGATACATGTCCATGTCTAAAAAACATTTTTATTGTTATCATTCGCTTCATTCCTGTTGTTGTAAGCTTCGCCCTCATTTTGATTGACTAGAAGAGAGTTATCAGTCAATTTTGAACCCCATTGCTGTGATTTTGGGCGTGGGGGATATGCATTGTTGTGCTGATATGCAAATACATCACGTTCAATTTTTTTGCTTTTCCTTTCTTTAATTATTTTCATTTTCTCATCTATTGATTTAAAAACTCTCTCATAGTCAAAGTTATAATGATTAAACCCTGAATCGTTTCACTAATTTATCCAATTCATCAGCTTTTTTTGTTAGAGCTTCAATGGTTTTGCAATTATCATTAATAATTAGTGTCATATAATCAGCACCAAATTTGTCGAATAATTTCAACAATTCATTATGTAGGCTTGAATTAGGTATTAATCCACTAGGAAAACACCAAACACTTATCCCTTTCGGCACTAAATTCTTCCTTAAACATTCACCAAAGTAAATGTTGTCTATTTGCAGGCTTTTATTTTCATTAACACATAATCCAAATTGGACAATTTGTCCTGAAAAGATTTTTGCGTACCTTGTCGGAGGGTATTTACTTGTGTAAATTCAATTGTATTATTGAGCCACGCTGTCAGCGATCTCTGCTGTGCAGGATTTGAATGAGCATTTGTGCATTGTTCAGTAGGTAAACTGACTACCTTGTTAGGCAAATTCACTTCTTGGTGCAAAGAGATAGACGATTAAGTTAAATTGACTGTATCTTGAATGGTATTCCTTGCGTCACATGGTAGAGTAGGGTGGAGGGATGTAGATGGAAGTTGCAAAATGGAACGCTATTCTAAGGCATCAAGTCTGTCAGTAAGATGTTAAATTAGACTAGTTAAATCTCCAAGTGCATTATTTTGTGTTTCGTTAGTCTCCGCCAAAGCCGGTTCCATGATGCTCACAACACGAACCAAACTTGCAATAAGAGCCACACAAAACCAAGTAAAATGAAAAAAGTAGAATCCAGTCTGGCAGCAAAAGAAAACCTTTTAATTAAAATAATCCAAAGTACAATAAATAAAAAGCAGGAATCCAGGTAAGCGCTTTTGTTTGTCACACTAACAAACTTCTTCTGACAATAAGAAACATCACTTCCTTCTGTTAAAAACATTTGAAATTCCCACCTTTTAATACTATTGGTCCATTTTGTAAAAAGCATGATGTCAGCAAAATGACAGCAAAATCACCCCCCCCCCCACACCTTAGACACACAAGCCTGAAGGAAATCTAAAAGGTGTAGTCATATAAACTGAATATACCTCAAATATACGCAAATATAGTCATGTGTGCATGGGAAGAACAATACATTTTTCCATCTACATTTTTTCAGTATTGTAAAATATACCTACACTGTTTAGATGATATATTTATTTTGTGGAATGGTGGAAGTACATTAATTGATGATTTTGTGAATTATATTAATCAAACTACAGTATTTTTTTTAAATTTACAGCTGTTAAGGATTTTAACCAGATTTCTTACTTAGATATTCTATTGAAAAAAGATTATGAAACTAATTCTTTAAATCAAAAATCTTCTGCAAGGAAACCTACAGTAATACTTTTTTGCACTACGAAATCTGCCATCCACATACACAGAAATGAGCTGTCCTAAAGGGACAATTCGTTAGGGCAGCTAGAATGGTCACTAAATGGAATAACTTCATATCTGAATGTGAACTTCTAAAAACCATGATTTTACACAGAGGTTACCCAAATTCTTTGGTGGATGATGTTATACAGGAAGTTCGCACCAAGAGAAGTATTGGTCACTTTAAACCGTTGTTAACAAATGAAACCATTGTGCAAGAAACAAACCCTGATATTTTTATTCCAAGCAACAATGATAATGAACATTCAACAATACCTAATGCAGAGAATAATGAGATTACTTCTACTAATAACAATAATACTATTAAACGGAATTTTAAGTGTAGTTTTGTTACCACCTTTAATTCCGATAGCTCTGCTATTAGATCTATTTTAGAGAAAAAAATGGGCTTTTTTGTTGAATGATTCTTTGCCTAGGAATAAATTAGATATACATCCCCCATTGTGTACAAAAAAAAAGTTTACAACCTCAAGAAATGTTTTGAGACTACTTTTAATAACAACTGTCAAGGCTACATGTACAAATATGGTCGATATAAATTTTGTAACCTTATTTTAGAAACCTGTGGGGTTCTTGTAAATGGGCAATATATAAAGATCATAGGTAGATTTTGTTGTTTTTCCAAAAAGGTTGTTTATTGTGCTATGTGTACCCATTGTGTGTCATTTTATGTGGGGAAAACAGAAAGGAACTTGAAAGAAAGGATGGGTGAACATCTTAGTGCTATTAGAGACAAAGTTGAAAATAATGCTTTAGCAAAACACATTTGCTTAAACCCCACACATCAGTTCAAATTCATTGTTTTAGATATTTTAAAAAACAATGATGTGTGGGAGCATGGCCAGCCCATTTAGAAAAAATGGAATTGGGGTGGCAAATTTGCCTGTGCGCACATTTTGGCCAGGCCAGATTGAGTCTCTCCCTTAACAGCATATTAAAATTAAAATCTCTGGAGAGATAATTTATTCATCATTTATTTTTTTCTATTATTTATATTTCCATCATTAATATTCATAATGGCTCTTATACCTTATTATATTTACTACTATATTTTTATTATTATTATTATTATTATACTTTATATTATTCACTATACTTGAATTTCATAATATTTATACATAAAACATATATACTTATATACCACCAAACTTTACGTGCATTCAGTATACTGTGGTCATAACATTTCATTATCTTAGATTTATTTTACATTTATAACTATTTATGTAGGTATTACACATACTCTCAGTATTTGGGTTGTTTATTATATTTATATTTTTAAGGTTTTGTAATGGTTTTATAATGCAATTATTTGAGGTATATTCAGTTTATATGACTACACCTTTTAGATATGCTTCAGTCTTGTGTGTCTAAGGTGTGGGGGTGATTTTGCTGTCATTTTGCTGACATCATTTTTTTTGTGAAATGGACCAATAGTATTAAAAGGAGGGAATTTCAAATGGTTTTAACAGAAGGAAGTGATGTTTCTTACTGTCAGAAGAAGTTTGTCAGTGTGACAAACAAAAGCGCTTACCTGGATTACTGCTTTTTACTTATTGTACATTGGATTATTTTAATTAAAAGGTTTTCTTTTGCTGCCAGACTGGATTCTACTTTTTCATTTTACTTATGTAGTGGATATTGGTTCATAGATTCATACAAGGTTACTAGGATAATGGCCCTAGAGCCCTTATTACCTTAGTCATATTTATCCAAAGTCACCCCAGTTGTTGATGGTTAGGTGAGTGAAGTTTGCAGTGGGAATGTTCTATGGTAGTTAAGACTGACTTTGTCTGTCAAGGAGGGACACTGGTGCTATTTCAGAAGTGAATCTGCTCATGGGTTCATAGATAAGTACTAAGCTAACTGCCCTTGTGAGCCATTTTAAGCCTAGCCAAGTATCCCTTGTGAGACTCAATCGCTGCACCTTGTGTTTGTAAGGCAAACACCTTAACCATTAGGCCACCCTCTCAATCCCATGTAGTCATTCATCCATTGATCTGGGTTGCATTTAAAGAGGGTCAGGGAGGGGATCTGTTTCACGTGAACTGGAAGCTTGTTCCAGAGAAGTGGCAGTCTCTGGGAGATGTATCTATCTCTCCAGCATGACCTGTTCATATCAGAGGCCAGGTTAAGATCCATGCTCCAGAGGTAAGAGATATATTTGGATATGAAAAGGTTTAGTTCCTCTAACAAAGTATTTCAAGAACTATTAGCTGTGCAAAAGAATAGGAAGTAAAATAGGGTTGGATCTTTCATGCCTCGCAAAGCTAGAACACATCTGTCCATGTAGGAGTCTGTAGGATACTACTTACAGAAAAAGAACTCTAATAACTAAGATCTTTTTTAGTTATGAATCTCTGAAGTCTCTCAAGTTGTGTGGTATGTCTAGACAAATACATGCCAAAAGGTGCATTATATTCAATAATGTGTCTGATAATTAATAAATAAAGGAGAATGAATGGATCTATTTGAGATAACTTTGGAAATTGTATGAGCCAGATAAAATGCTGTTTGAACTACTGTGGAGATACGATGATCAAATGATAAGGAATTATCAACAGGAATGCCTGGATCCCTTACATCAGTGTCTAAAAGAAGGGGTGCATCACCTATACATTAAGCAAAACTATTTTGTTTACCAAAATGAACTATGCTACATTTTTCACATTTACATTTCAGACTATTACCCTCGCACTAATTGTTATCAGGGTCTTACTCATGTTGAAGCAATTGTGAGTCAGCTGAAGATCGAATAGCAAAATCCAATTTACTGTCATATGTAAACTTAGTTAACCATAGGATAGGAGTGCTGGCTTGAAGGTCTGAGAAACAGATGCAGAATAGGAGAGGTCCAAAAGTGAGCATGATGGTATATCACTGGTAACATTTTTGATTTTAGAAGTGGCATCTGTGACTATAACAAAATGGGTTCTCTCAGACAACTAATTAGTTATCCGCCTCAGAATCTGATTGGCATTCAGATTTACAAGTCTATTGATAATGCCTGCATGGGGAATAGTATCAAAGTCCATGTCCAGGTCTAGATATGGTCTATGCATTGCATAACCACTTTCCACTGCTTTGGTTAATTTTTAAAATAAAGGAATAAGATTACAGAGGCAGGAGCTTCATTTGACAAAGCCAAATTGATGAGGGTCCAGGGATTAGAGCTTTTCAGTGTCCAGGCTAATGAGGTCAGAGATAATGTTCACCATAGCTTTAAATATGAGTCTAGTGAGACTAATAGGTCTATAATTACCAGGGTCTGTAGTTGCATCACCAATGTGTAATGGCCATACAATGAATGTTTATAGGTTTCAGGAATGTAACCTGGTATATCCTTAAGCTGAGATTAAAGAGGTTAAGTTGGGGTTCAGAAAGGCCATAGTTGGCACTTATAATCAGGCAACTTGGTATGTTATCAGGGCCAGTGGAAAATGTATTCTTAGTTTCTGTGAGGGCTGAGAGAAATTGTTCCATAGTAATTCAAGGAGGTAGCAGGGATTGTGGAACCTATGGGATATGTATAACTGTGAGTGGATGAACATTTGCACTAAATGTGTTAGTTGGGGTATTACCTATTTCCTTTGGATCAGAGAGTGTAGTATCATTGTGGACAGCTCAAAACATTATTTGATATTAGTTCTTAACTTCCTTACATAGTTAAAGAAAGATCTGTAGTTATTTTTGGTTTTAGTAGCTATGTTAAGTTCATACTCAGCTTTGAGCTTCCCATTTGATCCCTCTAATCTCTTTGTTAGTTTGCTTAAGTGTGGTCTTAAGGTAGGGCAGATGACACCTCTTACAAGCAATAAGCAATTTCTTGCTCTTCTCATACAATTTATTTAAATGGGTATTCCACCACATGGGTTTGTTTTTCAATTTATCATTATATTTGGTGCAGTTATGGAATGTCTTATTGCTACAACTATTTAAGCAGGAGTAGACGTCAGAGGCACAGGTTGCAGTTTTAACAATAGGAACATTTGCAGGAGAATTACATCAGAATGTATTTAGGTCATCAAGTGAATGAATAAGGTTTATTTTTAACAAGTCTCTATTTAAGGGGTAAATACCACCAGTTTTAAAGGAAAAAGTCACTAAGTTATGGTTTGATTTAACAAGACATAATGATACATATGGAGCTGTGCAAGAAGTGGCCATATTTGTGAAGACTAGATCCAGGATTTTGGGGCCCCTAATAGAATGATTAATACTTTGTGAAAGAGAATTCATGTTTATAAAGGCAAAGAAGATATGATATCTGCTTGCTTCATGTGAAAGCACAGGAAGGCAGAGACCATTAATTACTCCCGAGAAATAAGGCAGTGATGCCATGATTATGCCTGTTTTATGCACATATCAATAGGCAGTCACTGCCATGACTAACCTTGCATCAAGTACATTTCATTAGGCACTTATGGCATTGCTTACCCCTGCATCACGTAGATTTCAGTAGACAGTGATTACCATAAATATGCCTGCACCATGAACATTTCAATAGGCAGCGATTGCTATGACTACCCCTGGATCATGCACACTTCAGTAAACAGTGATTGCTATGACTACCCCTGCATCATGCAGATTTCAATAGGCAGTGATTGCCATGATTGCCCCTGCACCATGCAGATTTCAGTAGGCAGTGATTGCCATGACTGCGTCTGCACCATGAACATTTCAAGAGCCAGTGATTGTGGTGATTACCTCTGCATCAGGCAGATTTCAAAAGACAGTGATTACCATGGCTACCCCTGCATCAAGCGCATTTCAGTAGACAATGATTTTGATTACCCTTGCACCATGCAGATTTCAATAGGCAGTGATTGACAGAATGACCCCTGCATCATGTACATTTCAATAGGCAATGATTGCTATGATTACCCCTGTACCATGCATATTTCAATATGCAGTGATTGCTATAACTACTCCTGTAACATAAACATTTCAACAGGAAGTGATTGTCGTGACAACCCCTGCATCATGCACAATTCAGTAGGCATTGATTGCCACGAATAAGCTTGCATCATGAATATTTTAAAAGAAAGTGATTCCCAGTGATCATGCCTGCTTCATGCACATTTCAATAGACAGTGATTGCCATAACTACCCTGAATCACACACATTTCAACAGGAAGTGATAACCCCTGCATTATGCAAAATTCAGTAGGCAGTGAGTGCCACAAATAAACCAGCATCATGAACATTTTAAAAGACAGTGACTGCCAGTGATCATGCCTGCATCATGCATCAATAGGCATTGATTCCAATAACTATTCCTGCATCATGCATGTTTCAACAGGAAGTGATTACCGTGACAACCCCTGCATCATGCACAATCATTAGGCAGTGGTTGCCATGACTAGGCCTGCATTATGCACATTTCAACAGGTAATGATTGCAGTGACAGCCCCTGCATCACTCACATTTCAGTAGTCAGTAATTGCCATGACTACCTCTACATTATGCACATTTCAGTAGGCAGTAATTGCCATAACTACTCCTGTACCATGTACATTTCAGTAGGTAGTGACTGCCATGGTTTCCCCTACACCATGTATATTTCAATTCAGTGCAGGTGACATTAGCAAGCTGCACACTCAGGCACACAGAGCAAATTTCCCAATTCATTTGCTCAAGAATCAGATACAAAGCCAAAGATAATGTGGTGAACAAAGGTCCAAAATACGGGGTACTCTGGTTCACTTATAAAAAGTTAGTAGAGCAACCAATTTTTTATCAGTGTGTATTTTCTGAACAATAACAAGTATGAAACCTTAATGTCTGTCATTGTAGACTGATTGAAATCCTCAGTGATTTACCAGAAAATCAAAATTGTTGCAAGGGACATGGCAAAAAATATGAAGCAAAATTGGAGATATTCTGCAAAATTAGGGATTGGCGAAATATATGACACTGAGATATTGGCTACCTACTGCCCTATGAAACAAGGCAATTTATTTATTATTATTTATTTATTTACATTTGTTGACTGGAAAAGTCAGAATGGATGCAGGTCCATTTTCAGCGGAGGCCCAGGGAGAAAAGCTCCACAAATTAAAATATTACAGACATAGTTACAGATGAAGAATCCTAGCAATTAAAATATTACAGACATAGTTACAGATGAAGAATCCTAGCAATTAAAATATTACAGACATAGTTACAGATGAAGAATCCTAGCAATTAAAATATTACAGACATAGTTACAGATGAAGAATCCTAGCAATTAAAATATTACAGACATAGTTACAGATGAAGAATCCTAGCAATTAAAATATTACAGACATAGTTACAGGTGAAGAATCCTAGCAATTAAAATATTACAGACATAGTTACAGATGAAGAATCCTAGCAATTAAAATATTACAGACATAGTTACAGATGAAGAATCCTAGCAATTAAAATATTACAGACATAGTTACAGATGAAGAATCCTAGCAATTAAAATATTACAAACATAATTACAGATGAAGAAAATAGTACATTCAGTAGATAACTAGCATCTGTTCTATCCATTAAGTCATAGCAGATATTAACAATTGTTACAATAAGAGTTACTGCCGTATAATAAGTAGATAGGCATGGAAGTATCATTGCTTGCTGTAATCAAAGGTAGTTTGTGGGCTGAAAGAGAGGTAGAGGGTAGATGGAGTGGGAGAAGATAGAGGGGAGAGTTACAAGGGCATAGCCAGCATGTTTTTAGGTGCACTTTAAGTAAAGCTTTGAAGTGGGTGCATGATGGTACAGAGGTTATTGTGGTGGGAGGGTGTTCCATAATTTGGCTATAGCGCTGGAGAGTAGTGCTTCTCCAACAGTGTTTTTGGCTCTAGTAACCTGTAATTGATTTTTGTTGATGGATTGTAGTAGTCTGGTGGTGAGATAGGGTTGGAGTAGATTCTGGAGGGATGGGACCTTTAGAGGATGGTTTACTAGTTTATGGGCGAGTGCGAGTTGATACCATTGAAGGAGGTGAGGGAGTTCTAGCCAGCCTAGTTCAGTAAGTAAGAGATAGTGGTGACTGCAGTAGGCTGTCCCGGTGGTGAATTTGATGATTTTGTTGTAGCAGGTCTCGAGTTTATTTAGATCGCATTGCCTTAGGTTGGTGTATATTGGAGAGGCATAAAGTAGGGTGGAGATAAGGTGTGAATTTGCAACTGAAATCTTAGCTGCTTTGATGAGGAGTTGTTTATTTCTGTATAAGGCTCCGAGTTTTTTGTGGACTTTTTTTATGGTCATGGATATGTGAATGTCAAATTTGAGATTGTTGTCTATTTCATCTCCTAGCAATTTGGTGTGATCTGTTGGGTGTATAGTCGTGTTGTTGCTGTGATGTTAAAGTGAGAGTTGTTGTGAGTATGTTTGGTGGATTCGAAGATGAGGAGTTTAGTTTTGTTTGGGTTGAGTATTAACTGGGCAATGGATAGCCAAGTTTCAACAGAGGAAAAGACATCCTGTGTGACCTTTTGCAGTTCGGGTAGGGACTGGACTGAGCAAATGATGGCTGAGTCATCTGCGTATTGTATGAGTGTGCCATGTTTGGTGGCAGAGGCTAGATTATTGGTGAAAATAGAGAATAGTAGGGATCCAAGGATGGATCCTTGAGGAACACCAATAGAGACAGGTAGTTGGGGAGATATGTCATTTTTTGGCGGTCGGACAGGTAACTCTGAAACCAGTTGGTGACTGATTGAGAGAAAGATAGGTTATTGAGTACAGATGTGAGTTGTTTATGTGGGACCATGTCAAATGCTTTAGATAGGTCTAGGAAAGTAGCAGAGGAGAGATGGCCATTGTTTTTATGGTGAAGGATAGTGTTAGTAAAAGAGAGTAAGGCAGTGGTGGTGCTATGGTTTGGTCGGAAACCATGCTGAGTATTAGAAAGGAGGTTGTTGGTAAGGAGGTAGTCTGAGATTTGAGAGTGAATGCATCTCTCTAGTATTTTGGAAAGTGGAGATAGAATCGCTATGGGGCAGTAGTTGGTTAGTTCTGTGGAGGGGCTGCCTTTGTGAAGGGGAATTATGTGTGATATTTTTCATATTGTAAGGGCATAGCATTCTGACAGAGATTGGTTAATCAAGATTGATACTGGGTAAGCTAGGCCGTCAGCTGCAATTTGCAGGAATTCACATGGGAAAGTTGTCTACTGCTAATTTTGTGGGTTTAAGTTTAGTTAAGAGTTTTCTTATGTTGGAGGTAGGAATGGGAGAAAATGAGAAGAGTGTGGGGAGATTACTGGGTGATATTGTGGGGTGTAGGGGGGTTGTGTTATCTAGCTAGTGATAGTACGTGTGAAGTGTGTGTTGAATGAGGTAGCAATATTTTCTGAGGAGTGAGAAATGTTAGGTGGAGGGGTATTGATTTTACCTGGGTGGAAAATGGAGTTTATGGAGGTCCAGAATTGTTTGGGGTTGTGTTGGGAGGAGTTGAGGGCAGACTGGTAGTATTGGATTTTGTCCTGCTCTATTAACTTTTTGACTCTATTGTGTAGTTCTAGGAATTTCTGTCTAGTTGAGGTGGTTTTGGTTTTGCACCAGTGTTCTCAGGCTTTATCTCTGTTTTTCATTTCTGACCTAGTGGTTTTCTGTAGCCATGGGGAGGGTTGGGCTTTGGTTGTGGTAAGTCTTAGGGGGGGGCATGGTTATTTAGGATGCTTAGGAAGGTAGTATTGAAAAATTGGACTGCGTCATCAAGGCTGAGGTAATTTAGAGGGTGCCAGTTACATTCTTTGAGGGATGAGATGAATGTGATTGGGTTAAAGTGTAGTTTTTTATATATTTGACGGTAGATGACAGGTTTAACTTGGTATAGGTGTTTTTAGAGTAGGAATGTTGGGGAATGATCACTGAGGCTATCTGATAGGCAGCCTGCTATATAGGACTGGGGAATCTTGCTGACTAGAATCCAATCCAGGGTAGTGTGCTTGTTGGAGTTTTTATTTATTCTGGTTGGTGACTGGACTAGTTGGGTGAACCTATGAAGGTTTTGATGATGGGTTGGATGGTTGCCACCACAGGATTGTCAATCAATATTGAAGTCACCTAAAATGATGGTCTCTTGGGGGAGATGATGGGTAGTCCAGCTGAGGAGGTTTTCTAGTGGAGGGATATTTCGGCCAGGTGGGAAGTAGCATCCTATTATGTTGATGGTTTTATTTTGGTTTATTTTCAGGATGGTATATATTATTTCTTCACTGGCAATTGGGGAGCTGATGAGTTTAGGATCTGGATGTTTAGATGCTGTTTAAATATTATAGCTATATCACCTCCTTTCTAGTTTAGTCAGTCTAGTCTTAGTATGTTGTAACCATTAGGGAGGATTTGCTCACTGGTAATGTGAGGTTTTAGCCAGGTCTTTGTCAAGATGATTATATCTGGGGAGCACAAGTCTATGGTGGCATGGGATTTGTGGACTTTGTTGGTTATACTTCTGATATTTAGGCTTAGCAGAAGGAGGTCATTTGGTTTTCTACTGGCTGTGATTTGGGAGAAGTTGTGGTTGTTAGTCTGATTATTAGAAGTGGGGTTGGAGATGGAGGGGCCAGGGCTGGGGTGGATGGCTCCACTGAGGACAAGCTTTGATATGCATGAGGTGACTAGTTTTATCAGTTTGTTAAAGGGTTTGCATTTTAGGGAAACTTTATGATTGGGTGCAGTCGGTAATAGATGTGGTGGGAGGGTTATTTTGTTAACTTACAGGGATGCATTTAATTTGAGTATTTTAGTTGATAGAATACATGGGGGATGTATAGGGATGGTTCTTGAGTTGGTGGGAGAGGAGCAGAGTGAGGGTGAGTCATGAGTGATGGTGTGAATAGTTGTACAGTGGAAGTGGTTGAGTGGGGGTATAATGGAGTTTTGGTAAGATGTAAGATATGCAAGGAGAGGGTATGCAAAGATTATAAGTATGGTATGCTTATTCATGTTAGTAGAAGAGGAGGGGTAGTAGTGGGAAGATGGTGGAGTTATAGCTGGGAGTAGTGTTGTGGTTGGTGGTAAAAATGATGGGAGGGGTTTGTTCTTCTAATAAAGGTAGGACCACCAGGGGCAGGTGGAAATAGGGGGAAGGGTGGGGAGCGAAGCGGGCAGGGACCTGTTAGCTGCTCTTAGTAGGGGTTGTGGGCTGGAAAACAATCAGGTAACAGAGAATACAGGCCCTTATATAACTTCTGTCCTATGCATTCCTAGTGGGGGAGGAGGGGAGGAACTAATTGCAGGAGGAGTCCTGTGGGAGTAATTGACAGGTCTCTCAGACAGATTCTGGATGTTGGACAATTCAAACAAAAACAAACAATCAATTGACTCAAACTGTAGGTAAGTGATATGGAGAGAGTACCAAGAGAATAGATGAACTGCAGTTAAGTAAATGGCAGTACAGTTCAAGGAGGGAACTAAACTAGCACAAGTTAATTATTGCTGGTGTTACTAATTCTGGGGTAGTGCAGTTTAGTTTTGAAGTGGATAGCTATTGTCATACAAAAATAGTCAATATTGACTGGCCACAGATGAAACTGGGGAAAAAAGCACAGTTGGATGTAAAAGTCATAGATAAAAATTTAAAATTTTGCCTTGTAACTCAGAGAGAGTTACAGAATCCAGCAGTGTGTCATCAACTAATGTCTGAAATGGGGTCTTACAGGATTAGAGTTAGGAAAACTGGGCTAGCTAGACATTCCTCTGCAAGTGTGCACGCTTTAAACAGCAAAAAAAACTCAGTATATAAAGGCATTAACATTGTCTTTATGTTGAAAGTTCAGACATACATTGCATTTAATTTGAAGAAAAGCCGTGCTTGCAGAGAAGTCTTTTTAATATTTTCACTGGAATTGCACTTCAGCAATAGTACTTATTCAAGTTTGGAGGGGGGGGTGCACCTGCAGCCCAAGATGTTTAAACAGATTTCATTTAATTTGAAGAAAAGTCATGCTTGCAGAAAAGCCTTTTTAATATTTTCACTGGAATTGCACTTCAGAAATAGTACTTATTCAAGTTTTGAAGGTGGGGGGGGGTGCACCTGCAGCCCAAGATGTTTAAACAGATTGCCTTTAATTTGAAGAAAAGCCGCTGACATGACTACCCTGTAGCATCATCCACATTTCAATCTGCTACATATGCCATCAGTAGAATCTAATAATGGTCCTCTAGAAGACTCTGACTACATTTTCTAATTGCAGTTATTGAACATTTTCAAATCCACATATACATGATTTAAACACATACACAGGACAGATCTGTGATATATGGTCCGTATATATATGATAGAAATACACCACTTTCAGAATGGCAAAATAGAATTTATTAAAACTCTTTGAAATGTTCTAGCAGCTGTTTTTGGGTTCTACCTGCATTTCATTAGGTTAAAATAATCAAATGTATTGCATTCATTTATTTAATACCCAAAACATTATTTTGGCAACCAGTCTATAATTAATTTTCTTTGTCACTCTTTTCGTTATGTCAGGTTTAATCAACACTGAGGTATCAAAGTTCTGTCCTTTACTGATATTACATTTAATCTTTCTCTACAGTTCAGAAAATAACATTTCATTCAGCATGTTACATCCAGCGAGGAATACTGCACACTACTAAAATGGCACTCTTGTCATGAATATGTGGCATGTTCGGATCGGACAGTATTATGAAAATCATTCCTCATTTCTTTTAGATGTCCCACTAGATCATTTTTCCAGCATAAAAATCTGTTTAAAAAGGGTGCATGGTTTCAGAAACTGCTATTTTAGCCCTGCAGATGTTAAAATAACACCAACATGTCTGTAAACCAGAACAATTAAAACAGATATCAGTGGCCATTGTATTCAGCTTATATTACTCTATTGTTTATGTAACAAGTTCATTAATATTATAGTCACAAGTAAAAGAAAACATTTGGTACTGACCAACCACGTTAGCTAGAAATTAAAATCTTCCATTTCATTTGGACTTATCTCTCCATTTGTCTAGTAACTGAATTACAAATGCTAGTGAATTCCAATGTGCCATTAAAGGCCATGAATGATCCCTTATTTTCCTATTTTATTTATCATTCTAATATAAGGTGCTATCACCCCACTACTGATCTCTTATTCAATATGTTTTCTAACTTCATTTAAAGCAAACCCAACAACTAACTTCTTTGTTCAAAAATTTCAGAAGTCAAAAATATGGTGGAACAAAGATCTAAAATGAGGGACATTTTTAAATGTTCATATAATTTGCTTAAAAATTTACTAGAACAACAGGTTTTGCCCCAGCTTGCATTTTTTTGAATAATAAGAACTATGAACCTGCAAGGTATATCATTACCGACTATGTGTGATCCTTGGTGATTTATCAAAAATCTAAAGTTTTATCAGTGATGGTGCAAAATATGACTCAAAATCAGGGATGTTTTTCAAAATCAGGGACAGCTGGCATGTATGACTTTAAGAGTACAAGTCATTAAAAAAAGAAAATGCCTGTTAACTTATCAAATATCAGTGTACTTACATTGAGGTCTGATTTATTTTGATGTATATGCAAATAATCTGCATGTGGAATAGTGGAATACTCTTGGTGACATTTAGTGGAAGACATACCCCTTAACTGTCCAGAGTTTTGCAGAATGTCCTGATTACTGCCTCATAGTTTTGTTCTGTTCTTCATAAAATTTGTGGTTTGGTGTAAAAGTCATTGAGGACTAAGTCACTAAATAATGACAGACATTTGAGTTGCAGACTTCATATTCATCAAAAAATACATACTAACACAAAACCTATTACTCTAGAAATTTTCTAAGTTTATACAAGCAGTATTTAATGTTTGTCCTTATTTTGCGGGCCTTTCTTCCCATTATTTTTGGTTTTGTCCAGATTTCTTTGGCTAATAAGTTGAGAAGCATGGTGGGAGAGCATTATTAAATCTTCAAAATTAATAGCACCTACACATTTCCTGTATAACCTGCAACTGTCTATAGGTTTATATTTCTAAACTGCAGCATGTAAAAAGTTAATACTTCACATTTGTGTGTTTACTCAAACCTTGAAGTATGAAGCACACTTCTAGAAGATCAGTAAAATAATCCTACACATTTGAAATCCCCTTCAGATCTGGAAAGCATCAGTGATGCATAGATTTATTTTCAGCTGTCTGAAACAAAACATTCCCACACAATTTGTGATGAATAAGCAGATGAGAGAGTTGTCACCATTGCAGTTCTGTCAAAATAAAACATGTTATGATATAACACTAACACTATAAACATGATCAGCAGCTCAGCAAATCAATTTCCAAAATTAGACTAGCTCCTCAATACATCCCATTAACTACCTCTCTTACTTTTTGATTACTGGTCCTGACTGATAATATTTGGTTTAATATATTTTGCCAAGTAGTTCCGGTAGGGAGACATCAGTATTCATATCCATATTTTTTCCTCACAATATATGAACAAGGGTCTTTTTTATAATATTATAACTCCCAGTTCTTCTTTTTTCTCTTTCTTTTTTTTTCTTTTCCTTGCTTTCTACTTATCAAGGTTGGAATAATGTTAAAAATGTCCTTAGATTTCTCTTATTTTTGTCAATGTTATGCTTAGATGTTTAAGTTAGTATTAACAAATTGTACAAATTGGAGCTTATCTCCCCGGGCCTCTACTAAAAATGGATATTCATCCAGTTGGACTAGCCCGGTTAACAAATGTAAAATAAATAAAAATAAAAAATATCCACATCTTACTAGCTTGTGGTCTTATAATAATGATCAATATGCACATTGTGGCACACCAGTCACCCAGTATATCACACCAATCCCACAGTGCATCACATCAGTCCCATACTGTATCACACCTGTCCCACAGTGTATCACACCAGTCCTATACTGTATTATATCAGTCCTGCACTGTATCACACCTATCCCATGGTGTATCATACCAGTTCCACACTATATCACACCAGTCCCATTGGGTATTACAGCAATCCCACATTGTATCACACCAATCGTATACTGCATCATACAATTTCCACACTGTATCATACCAGTCCTACATTATATCACACCACTGCCACACTGTACCACAACAATCCTACACTGTAATACACCAGACCCACAATGTATCACACCAATCCTACACTACACTATGTTACACCAGTCCCACACTGTATGATACCAGTCCTACATTGTATTACTCCAGTCTTACACTATATTACACCAGGCCTACACTGTATCACACTAATCCCACAGTGGTGGCAGCAGTTTCTTGAGGATCATACTAACTGTACAGATATTGATAACATCACATCAGTACTTTATTTTATTATTACTTGTTTGTTTCTTTTATTCTTTTGTTCGCTGAGACTGCACACAGATGTCCCCTTTCTGATGCAACCTCGGAGCACTATATGATTAATTGACCTGCTCAGAGTCACACAATAGGCAAATGAAGGTGGAAGAAATTGAACCAATACCCTGGACTACAAGAAGCAGCTTGCAAATGACTTAGACCATTAATCCTCTGCACTAACTGCCAGATCCAGTACCTAGTACAGTCAATGGAAGGAAAAAAAAACATTGCTAGATGTTTACTGATATCAGCATATTAGCATGATATAGTCATTTAAACCGCATACTTTAATTAACACATAAGTATGTGTACAGTTAGCCAGCAACATGTACAGTGGAGTACTAAAATGATGCTCTGTGTTTGTCATACTTGGGTCATCCCATCTGCTGTGTGTGTGTGTGTGTGTGTGTGTGTGTGTGTGTGTGTGTGTGTGTGTGTGTGTGTGTGTGTGTGTGTGTGTGTGTGTGTGTGTGTGTAGTGCATATCATCTTGAGTAAAGACTATGATACAGCTTTCATGACAAAGTATTGCATATAACACACATACATTGTGCAAGCAGATACTCACTGTACTGACATACTCATTCTAGAACTATGCATTTACTATCCCATACACCCTAGCGAGAGTGTACCAATGATATAGGTGCCACACATATTAATAGCTATGCATACCATGCATCTGACGCTGTCTTCTGATTTCATTTGAAAGTACATCATAGATGTAGGTGACGCATATATTTACTACTATGTATATCGTCACCTTTGCTCTGTGATGTGAATAAATAACCTTATGACAGATGGTTGTAAACAAATCTAATGCTATTTATACCATACAGAGGTGTTTGTTTCCCTCACTCTCTGGCCTGCAGATAACATCCAGGGACAGGAAATAATTCAAATACGTACTCAGCCACTCACAAATGACATAAGAATACTATGAATTAGCTAGTGTAATGAGCATAACTATTTGGACCTGTCATGTTGAGTTAAGCAAGTTGAGACAGGTGCAGCATATATAGCTAGTATCATAGTTGCACTTAGATTTCCAATATATTGCACTGATTTATGATATTAGTATCAGGTTTATGCAGAAGAGCAGCTCATTGCAGTCCATGCAAACATTGCTCTTCTAACTGTGATTTACAGAGGAGGACACAAGAACACTCATTAGCAGCTAATCAGGAGCATGCAGGAATGGAACATGGCATTTTTTAAGTAATAGGACCATTTTATAAGTAGTCTGTGCACACCAGTCACATGTGGCAGAGCTCAGCAATATGCTCACATGTATCTATTACAGCTCAACACACAGTTGTACTGTTTCTGGTGCTGTGAATCATACTGTACAACATACATTTTTGCAACAAGTAACTTATAACTTGTTACAACATATGAACTGTTCCTGATTTTGCAGAATGTCCCTTTTTTGCCTCATACTTTTTGCGCTGTGCCTCATATTTTTTTTATTTTTTGGTTAATGCCTTGGATTTCAGTCAGTCAGTCAGCTGGAATTTCATACTTTATATTGTTCAGAAAATGGATATTGATGAAAACCTCTCTGGTCTACTAACTTTTAAAGTAGATTTGAGTAATATTTAAAAAAGTCTCTCATTTTGGGCCCCTTTTCCCCTCATTATTTTTGGAGTTATCCAGAATTCTCATACAAAGAAGTACAGTTGCACGCTGTTTAGTATTTAAGTTATATATACTGTGTGTATTTTTGGCATTAACCCACTACTATCTCATTAAGCAGCATAAACAAGTTATCTGTGCATAATACATGGAGTGTACTGCAATGATGATTGTTCCTTTTGTAAATGCTAATATACATGTTATTGTCCTTCTGTAGCAGTGTTCTTTTCATAAGATCTGTGTTGTGGATTTGTCTTTTGGCATGTCTACTCATGCCACCATACATCTCAATTGTACCAAATTCCTTGGTATTTCCCATTTTTGGGGTGAAATAATAGAGTGCTACGAATTCCGAAGCGGCCCCTTCAAATCTCGATTTTGTTTTTTGCAGCGGCATAGCTGTTGAAATACTTCTCAACAGTTAACTAAAAGACACATCAGTGGTTTGTTTCCTTTAGTTGTATAAAGTTGTGTTTGAGTGTGTGTGTGTGCATGTATGGTGGGGGTGAGAACATTAGCTTGTATTTAAGAATTTTTTTATTAATTTAAACAGCAATAGTTTATTCAGCACATCAGACTTCTTTTTCCAGACCACACCTGGGCTTTATTGTCAAAGGGATAGCAGGACTTTTTTTGGAGTATGGCATTTCATCACATTAAGAAAAAGCTGTAAGGGACTTATTTTGCATCAGGGTTGTGTGTGTTTTGGGATAGGTGTGGTAGAGGTATCTGCATCTGCTCATGTTTGCCTATTCTGGATTTGCTATCCATCATAATGAACAACCTTTCATTTTAGTCATTATCACAGGGCTTGGAACTGTGCTGCCCATGGAAAGAATGCATTTGAACATGAACTTACATGTTAATAAGGATAATTTTGGATGTTAAAATATTAACATAAAATTAAATGAACACAAAGTATGCAGAAGACTGGCACAGTTTTGTCTCCATCCCTGTTGATTTAAATAACACTGAGAAGAGAAGTACGTTGTTGATATTGAATTGGGGGTTCGTTTGGTCATGCCTTCCGACTTGCATGGGTTACTAAGTGTGTGCATTTGTCTGTTAATCTTAATACATCCTTCATGCATGGTGTTTCATTTCATAGAACGTGTTTTCTATTCTGCTTTTTGTACTGCGAAGGAAACACATTTTGCATATAAAATTGTATAGAATGTGTGTAGTAAGTTAAAATTGGAAATCGGCTGATTTGCTGTTAGTCATCAGTCTTTGCTTCTTTGCTGCTGCTGTTTTGTTAGTGGACATCTGAACACGCAAGCTTGCACAGTACTGTATACATACACAATGTTAATGTTCTGACACCACAGCTGCTAGCATTTTATTTCCAGAATTGGCAGGAGGGGATTTATAGAAAATGTCCAGAATTACGGGCACTTATGAAATAATGTACTATTAACTTTGAAAGTTGAGAGGAAAAGTGGATGCCAATCAAGGTGTTTACTGAAGTCTTTGAATGTAATGATTACCAACATTTACTGATGGTTTATTTACTGACTGTAATCCATCTTAGAAAAAAGTGCAATTTTAGGAGAGACAGAGCTAAATTATAAGCCCCGGTTAGGAACGTCATTAAAAACGGACATCGTTGAAAGGTAAGTTGTGACATGTTGTCATGTGCTACAGAGAACTCATTAGCAAAGGCTACAGGTTTCACAACAGCCTAAACAAAGCTTGGTTTTGCCTTGTCTCATGCCACACCTCTCAGGTGTACCTCACTGTGAGGAATGATCCTCGTTTTGAGTCTTAATATGTTTATGTTCCACACTGTTCCACATTGTAAGAGTCTGTCATGCTGCTTAATGATGTTTTTAAAACTAACATCAATTATAAATAATTTGTACGTATATCAGTGCATCAAAATCACTCATTTGAAGCATAAAGTAACACATTTTAACCTTGATGTGAACTTCCTAGATGACTAAGTCCTTAGTAATTGTTCCACATTTTGCCCATTTGCACTGCATCATCAAAGGTATTGCACAATATTTTGCAGATGGAAGGTTGAGTACTATATTCGTACCTGAGTTCTGAGGTAGTCACTCTTGTCATGGATGACCTGAGCCAGGGATATCCAGCCTGGAATAGGAGGCCAAAGCCAGGTGCAGAATTCCAGTAAAGGAGAGGGAGCCACTGGTGAGGATGACAGGAATGTGGTGAGGTTGTCAAGTAGTGCTACCCAGTTTACAAGGGCACTGAAGTTTGGCACTGGAAATGAAATACAGATAAAAACAGTGAACTCTGAAGTCTGGGCAATATGACCCGAATGATGGATATACTAACAGACAAAGAATACGAGCAGCAAGAAGTTGTGGTTATTACATCGACTCATACCCCGTCATCCATACATAGCCGAGATCAAAGAACGGCATTTGCAAAGTTGCAGTAGAAAATATAAAAGGGTATTTTAAAGTTTTCCATTTTGGCATATGAACAATTAAGACTAAATATGCATTTAAACAGCATACCCAGTTTGGGAAGACTTGTTTTTGTATGCTGTGTTTTGCACTCTAAAACTAAGAGAAAGTTTCTAAGAAAGAGCACGTTTTTTCAAGGTATTAAAAAAATGGAAGAGTTCAGCCTGCAGCATGCCCTGACCCTGCTTTGATGTGATTGCAGCTTTAGTTAGCATTTTAGTCAATCATGTTGGCAAACTTCTCAGTGCAACAATTTTAACAGTAGAAAGGTGTACTCTAGTCAATAGAAAGTGAATAGGTAAACAAAAGTCAGATCTCACGATTTCTTGATGTCAAATTGCTCTTCATTGAATGTCTATTTGAAGATTTTTGTATCATTTTAGGGGGTTTGGATTGCCTGAACTCTGTGCAGCACACTCTGATGATTTGGATTTATTTTAATGAATGAGGAGAGAATATAAGTAGCAGGCTTACAAAACAGTTGCATTGCGTGTATTTTTTTTATAAAGAGGCTCACCTTTTACTCAAAAGAAGTTTGAGAAAATAAGGATTTTATAAATCATTTCAGCAACATCCTTTTAATTTTAAGTCATTTTCAATGTCGGAGTGGAGGTGCACTAAGGAAGGAAGGAAAGAAGAAATGGACCACATCACCACATGGCAAATAATCTTCCATCCAGTCACCTTGGTTGCCTCGTTCTCAAAGATGGGCATGTACCTTTTTTTTAACATAAAACACAAGTTGCATTGTTAGGAGTAGGACTCACTAAGAATGTAATTAAAATGTCACTGTCTGTAAATGAAAGAGCTTATTTTTAGTATTCTGGGTACCAATGACATGCATATATCATATCTATTGCTGGGAATGTATTATTGCAATTTACTAGATGTCTGACTTTGTGAAAGTAATGCAGTGGTTAAGAGGTGGGAGTCTGTTTGTAAACTTGGGCAATACATCATAGAAACTAACCTGTTCAGTAGGTGGGTTCAGAAAGGAAAGATAACTTTACAGTGCCAGGTGAAGAGACTAAATGAACTGCTGAGTTGAAGTAACATACAACTGAAGTCTGCTGGGGAATGCTTAGGTTAACAAAAGTAGGTCAGAAGTCAATGTCATGCAAACACTGAATGTGGTTGATGTGCAGTAATACCAGCATCTGAAAATATGAAAGCTGAAGATAGGGAAAAAAATGATAGCAAAGACTTCAAAATGTATAAAACAAGACAGAAGTAGAGTGGATCACCTACTTTGACATGACAATAATTGCTGGAGGCAGGAGATGGACACACCAATTTCAGAAACTAAGTGAATCACATCAAGAACAGCAGGAGATGTTGTAAGTGAACTTAGACCAGTGTTTCTATATGGAATGTGTATTTTCAGAGTTAATGTTAAAATTGGAGAACATTTTCACAATTATTTTAATATTGGTATCCCACAATTCCATTGGAGTGGGTGGAGTTACATTATGCATGCAAATCTTATTTAGTGTCCTAGCTTTGGCCAGTTGTACCTACTTTTCACGGCCTTTGTCCAGATTTTTTGATATATTCAGTTTGAGAGGTATGCATGCCACTAAAGCAATATTTGGCATATGATGCTTACCTGTGTTGTGTATGCACACTCAGTTTACCTCATATATCTAACCTTACTACATGGATCTCTGTGTATATAACAGCATGCAGCATTCGCTCATTGTGACTAAACTATACTCTGAAATATGTCAGCTAAAGTTAAATATTGTTTGTGTATGCTTCTCAGGGTGTATAGTGCTATAGTGGATGTGTGCATTGCATAAAACTAAACAATGTAGTGTGGAAATCAAATGTTTCTGTGAATATATGACACAGTCACCATGGGGCACCTGTTCTATACAAAGCACACAAATGGACATGACTGTGGAGAGGCATGCTTGGTATAGGTATTGGCATGTCAGCACCATATTATATGCATGCAGTAAGTTGCATACACCCACACCTATGCCCTCAGACACACAAAGGTACACAAAGACACATACACATACAAACATGCGCACACACACACACACACACACACACACACACACACACACACACACACACACGCACACACACACTCTACTACACTGAAATAAAGTGAGTAGTAATTAATCTTGGCAATAAGTTTGCAGGGTACTTTGTATGCACTACTGACTTTATGTGTATCCAGCACTTACTTTACCATAAAATTGCACCTTGTCATTCATTTCTGCAGTCTTCATGCCTCTGTATTATTATGATGTTACTAACCACTGATATGCTTATACTAACTTAAAATAGAAATGTGCTCTGTATGAGCTTCCCAACAGTACTTTCATATGAATATGGTTGCAGGCAGGGCATAGTTTATGCATGAGGATGCTTCAGACATTCATTCTTCTGCAAACCTCACATCATAGAGCAGGTGCGTGTGTGTGTGTGTGTGTGTGTGTGTGTGTGTGTGTGTGTGTGTGTGTGTGTGTGTGTGTGTGTGTGTGTTTATGCACATATGTGTGTGGGGTGTGTGTATGAGATTAAGGGTTTATGTGACATGCTATGACTGCTGACCCATTACTACTAGAATTCCTTATAGCTAATTAGCATAATAGCATGCCTTTATGTCTCTGTCTTTCAACTCAAATAAAAAAGGGCACAAAAACAGTGGGAAGATGGGAGGTAATACATTCTGGAAGAAGTTTGCAAAGAGGAGGATCGTGTTATCACTATGGTAATTCATCTGGTTTAATTTCTCCAAGTGTTTTGGGTCTCTAATACCATGATGGAAATAGACCCCATTCCTAAGTCAGGGTGAGATTAGTAAGATAGGCAAGGGTGCTCTTTTTAGCACCTGCAATGTACCCAGAATTGCCTTCTTCTGTAATTCATATGGGGCTGCATGCATTGGTAACATATCTAAGTATGACAATAAATTATTTATTAGACCCTTTGCTCCTACTGTTATTGGAGCTGTCTGGATATCTTTCTTCAACACTGCTTTCATTTCTGCCTGCAAATCCTGGTATTGTATGACTTTATTTCTCTGTAAGTAAAACACTGAACTCATTGGGTTTAGCAATTTCAATGATCAATGCGACTTTTGCCTTTTTTCATAGACTAATGTAGCTGGTTTTCTTTCAACCATTTTTCGAAATGTTGGTAATGTGTGATCCCATATGATATAAAATTCATCATTCTCTATAATGCTTTGTGGTTCATGTTTCAAGTGCTTCATACCTACTTCTATATTGCCGTGTTTGCATTCTTCATTTTTAATTTCTCCAGGTTTTTTGGGGTTTCTAATACCATGATGGGAATGGACCCAATTCCTAAGTCCAAGTATGATTAAAGTTCAGAAAACTAGTATCATTTCAATCTTTGATGTTTAACAGAAGTGCTCTTCACAGTACCCACAATGTGTCCAGTAATGACTCCTTCTGGAATTCATACAGAGTTGCGTGTATCAGTAACATATCTAAGTACAAGTCTAAATTATTTTTTAAAAGACCAGCTGCTCCTACTACTAATGGAACTCTCTTGGTATCCTCCTTCCACACTGCCTTTATTTCTGCCTGCAAACCCTGGTATTTTATGATTTTGTGTCTCTCTATATATAAGACACTTTAGTCACTGGGTGTAGTGATTTCAATAATCAATGCTACTTTTGTCTTCTTTTCATGGACTGCTTCATATCTGGTTTTCTTGCATCTGTTTTTGAACTGTTGATAATGCATAATCCCATGTGATATACAATTCATCATTTTCTATAATGCTTTGTGGCTCATGTTTTTAAGCTACTTCAGTATTATAATGTTTGCACAATCCCCAATGCAACAGTCTTGCCACATTATTAAGCCTTTCTGTATGCAGTCCTTCTGCCATTAGTATATCACAGCCAGCAGCACGATGTGCAACTGTTTCCAATTCTGTTTTACAAAACCTACATTTCTCTGTTTAGCTTGCATGTTCAATGGACTTTATAAACCAACATATATATAATCCACTATCTTGTGCAGCCAATATTAACCTTTTGTCTTTTAGTTTAAATTCACCTGTCCTTAACCATTCCTGTGGTTGATCCTCATCAACATGAGGTTGTTCCAAGAGGTTTCTCTACTTGCAACTGTATTTATGCATTTTCAACATTTCTTGCCTTCTCATCTGATCCTTTACCTTATATTCTTTCTTTTATTTTTGGCACATTCAGTTGCTGTCTACTTCTGGATTGATTTCCATTCTCCCTTGCTACCAATATGCTTCTGCTAAACTAAGCAGGGAAGTCATCTTAGAATTATTCTCTTCATGTTTCAACACTTTTACTACACTTGGATCTTGTGAGGTCAGTAGATATGTATACAGTCCCACTATTGAAGATCTATACATGCAGTCGATTTTGAGGAAGCCCATACCTCCTTCAAAACGGGCAATATATAATCTTGGTATACACTGATTTTTATAAATAATTTGATAAGCATGAAGCATCCTTCCTGACTTCCTGTCCAAATGATCCAACACTTTCTAGGGCTAGTCAATCACTCCAAAACTGTAAGTTAGGACAGGAAGAGAAAATTGGTTTATAGCTTGGACTTTGTTCTTAGATGTCAACACTGTTTTCATTATTAATTTTAGTCTTCTAAATAAATGAAAATATAATAAAAATAAAATAATAAATACATTCTAAAATATTCCTAAATTCCCAAATATTTATAAGCTTCCTCTTGCTCAAGTTCTTTTATATCACATTACTGACCCAAATTGTTTTCTTGGTGATGTAGCTTTCTTGTTTTAAAGATTGCTTTTGCACATTTATCAAGACCAAATGACATTCTTATATCATCTGAAAATTTTTGACCACTTGAAGTTGTGCTTTCAGTTCCTCATTTGATATACAGTTTTAAATCATCCACAAAAACAAGGCAATAAGTCTACATACTTTGTTGGTTTCTGGGAGCCAAATTGTAGCCATGACCTAATCTGTTAAGTAGACAGCTTAATGGGTTAAGTACAAGACAAAAGAGCAGCTGTGACAAAGAGTCCCCTAGAATATCCCCTTTGACTTCTTATCCTTGGAATAATAATTTGGTCTTTATCATGGCTTAACTGCAAAGTGGTTTGCCACTGTTTCATGATCACTGCAATGCAATCAATCAGTGCAGGGTGTATCCTGTGTATTATTAGGCTGTATATTGTCCATTTTGTAGAGTGTATCTTGTACATTATGTTGGGTGTATCTTGTGCTTTTGTATGGTGTAGCTTGTACATTTTGTACAGTGTATATTATACATTTTTGTAGAGTGATCCCATATGATATAAACTTCATTATTTAGTATAATGCTTTGGAGTTCATGTTTCCAGTGCTTCTTACCTACTTCTCTATTGTAGTCTTTGCATTCTTCCTGTATAGAGTGATCTATGTGCACTCTGCTTGCAGGTGAAGTATGGGAATTGGGGACAAGCCTAACTGCCAATCAATAGTAAATCAGGACATTTGGTAGTTGGCACAGCTGGATAAAACTATGGCACAGATTACTAAAAATGTGCACTGACTACCTTGTGAGCTGTAGCACTTGTAATGGCTAAAGTTACAAAGGGTGGTTATCTTCTTCCACAGTCCACAAATAATAGCATGGTACAGATTACTGAGGAATACACAATACATAAGACAGACCACATGACCTGGCTTTGACTTGGGGCTTTTATAAGCAGTGGATCTCTATAGCGACTTGTAACATACAGCAGTGCCACAACCCACTAACCTGTCAGTAATACTAATGTCACCACCACATACTATGTCTCCTCCTCTTTGACCACTGGCATCACTGTATTCTGGAATGACACTGAAAGCAGTGCCACTTTTACATGGAAGATATTCGGATCCAGAATACAGCAGAATATTTGGCAGTGTGGCGTAGGCTGTTCTGCAAACCTCACCTGTGTCCATTCTCGTTATATAGAATATACTATAATATCACCAGGTGCCACAGCAATACTATGTTTATACTACTTTCCAGTGAGACTGAGATGTCTTGCTTAGTAAGAGGCTACGGCATGAGCATTGTGCTACTGTACAGGTAGTTCTTCCTCCTCTACACTGCCTTAATGACACATGCATTTTATGTGGTCATAGTGAGTAATGCACAATGAGTTACTGCATTGTGCACTTTAATTCCTTTCTTGAGATTAAAGACAACTCCAGGCCACATTATGTTGCTGCAAATTTAATCTCCAAATAAACCTTTCTGGAGCTAAGTGTTATTGCTTTTTCCACATATCTTTGAGCAATGCTAGTCATTATATCTGAATGTTGCCTCTTGTCTTCAGTCTGAGTTTGAAAGATGTATCATCTATCCAACTAATTAAAAATGCTTCTATGTGCAATTGTCAGACTAATTGCCCCCGTAGCAGTATATTGACACAGTCTCCCACATTGTCACTGTCACAGACATGAGATTACAATCTCCATATCTGGGGGAAACAGTATAGTGTCTTTATATTCTTAAACATTCTTGACTAATTCATTTTCTGCACTCTTTTCTACAACAGTGCATATGTTTGCATGTAAGACATTTACACTTGTCATAAGAACATGCAGAAGCACTTCACAACTTCAGAATGTTAAATCTGCATATAATTATAGCCATGTGTCTTAGGATGAGTAAGGGTGGCACATTTTGTTTATTCAGTGGCAAGAATTACTACTGTGAAATCCAGAATACACAATAAATTCAGTATAAGGGTACTTGCTCATTCCAAACATATTAGTTACCATATCTTGTAATCCTTTTTTCTTCTCACTTACTTCTTTAACTTTATATCTAAAGTATCCTATAACTTGAACGATACTTATCCATACATGCTGGTTGATTCTGTTACTAATTTGTGGCTATATATTCAACTCTGTATATCATAATAAATGCAATCTCGCCACTGTCTTTCAATGAGTTTCCCACTGTCTTATTTATCATTGTCATCTGAGTTAAACTAATTTGAGTTAGTGGTCATAACTTAGTTTCACTTGAGCTTCCCTGTCACTGTGTTGTTCTGTGCTAAAATAAGATTTTCTCTTCATATGTCAACTCAGTTTCTTAATTTCTCATTTTTCTGCCTCAGGTAATTTACCATCAGAATGTCTTTCTTCAGACCAATTATGCATAATGTCCAGCTGTTGAACAAATTGTTCTTCATCTGTCATACTTTTGGATAACCTTTGTACTTGCCTCAAAGGAACATTTTATTTAAAAAAAATCTGTGGGTGATAATTAGTCTGGTGCAAAATATATACCTTTCTATTCCCCTTCTCTCATATTTTACACACTTTTCAGAATGTTCCCAACTCCTTGTTACCATTATAGCCACGTTCCTTAATGTATTTTTAATTTTGTACTGAAACTTCAAGATAACTAAACACATGGCAAGTTTATATAATAAATGCATCAAGATATTGCTATGTGCCTTACACAAAAATGTGCTATATTGTAAGTTGAAATTAAAATCACCTACGAGTATAATGAGCATGTTAATAAACACAAACTGGTTCATTTCCTCAAACACTTTCAGTCCGTCCCCCATAGATGGGTATACACATACAACTATTACCCACACTGATTTCTCACATATCCTCAGATCAAAAAATCACCATCCTACCTGGAATTCCATCTGTAACATCCATCACCTTAATGTTTTCTTTTTTACTAATATTACTAATTCTGAACATGGCTAGGGTGCCTTCTGTGCTGAGTCTGCATGTCCTGCCTGTGGTCGCCTGGGTTTCATCCTGGTGCTCCGGATTCCTCCCACAGACATGCTGTAGGTGGACTGAATACTCTAAATTGGCCCCAGGCATGAGTGTGTGCGTGCGTGTGTGTGCCTTCTGTGGAAGGTTGGGTGCCAGGCTGGCAACTCAACACCGTAAAACTCCACTGCCAATCATAAGCAGACAGGTGATCTGCTGTGGCGATCCCTAACCAGGAAAAGCTGAAAGAAGAAGAAGAAGAAGAAGATGACTAATTCTGAACACGCATGTTTAACAAAACTCCATCTGTTATTTTTCCCAGAGGCTTGGGCATTACTCTTTTTTCTATGTTCAAAAGTTATGTCTTCCCAAAATATTATATCTGCATCTGCCCTATGACATCATTTATACACCAATAACCTTTTCACTTCTTTTCTTATTGACCAACTTTTCTTATTGAACACAGAAACTGATCATTGAGATGCTAGGAGCAACATGAGCAATATGAACAATATTTGTTAGGGGCTAATCCTGCAGCAGGTGTTTGTGATTTATGTTATTGCACACCTTCTCAGAGATGTATCTATCTATGACCAATGTACCATCACCTCAACAACAGGGACATACTCACACTTTGTCATGCCTACAGGGAACCCATTCATGAGCGTGCAGATGTATGCCATGTTCAAATAGAATTATATAGGATGCAGAAAATGCCAATCGCTAAGGAGACTAAGGCATGTGTAATACTGACCACCCTTGCTTTGGGGTCATCCCAGTTGCCATCAGGAGACACTGTGGGTGTTTCACAGGCCTCTGCCTCATGAATACTGCACCAGTTCCTTGATACCATGCTGTACCATCTGGAGGAGCGTATGTTATTCCTGCAGACTGCAGAGGAAAGATGCACCACTATGCAGCTATTTATGTCAGAATATTATTTACAGTGTGTTTATGCATCCCCAAAAAGTCCCCACATTTTCCATATCGGCCACATATCTGATCTATATAAGCAATTTGTGGGATGTGACTTCCCACAGACAAATATAATAGATAAGTGCATTAAGTCCCACTTACGGACTGCAGAAAAAGACCAGCATGTATGCAGGATGAGGTTTACTTATAAAGGTGTCCTCTGTTATGTGTTGCAGATAATGCAGAAGAAATGAGAATGCACTATGGTATTTTTCAAAACATTAAAAAGAAAAGCAAATCTGCATCTGCATCTATAGATATCTCATCTCTATGATTTGAAACATTGGAGTTAGGGGAGAAGCTCTTTTTACCTCACAGTTCCATGATATCATAATAGCTAGCCTTCTCTTTGAACATAATTTGATGAAACCTAATTGATTAATCCTGATTTGAAGAAACCAGTATGATGAAACCCATGTACCCCCTAATCTTCCAGCACATTCTAATGATTGCAGTTTATTTCCTCATTAAATGTCATGCTAGATAACAAAACTAATGCTGAAATGTTTGCTTTTGTATCATACATGAATGACTTTTACATTTTAGGCTAAGCAATTAATTATGGTAACTAAACTTTCAGGATGACTAGCACATGCATGCATAAGTGTGCGCTCACACACAAACATGCTTCTTGTCTGTTAAGGATTTGCAAAAAACTTCTTACATCTGAGCTGTAGAATGGCTTTTTCTCACACTGGTATATTTTAGTCTTTCTCTGTTTTTGCATTCTGTTTTCCTTTATGAGTGACACGGTATTGCACTGGTTGTCACTGCTACCTCATAATGCTTTGTTCTTTGGTTTAATTCACAGCTAATGTACCTTCATGCAGAAATAGCAGACTCATCCTTTGGAACATGGGTTTATCACTGCATGATCTGGCTTCCTTCCATGCCCCAAGAACATGCAGTAGATGAATTATCATTCTTCCATCATAACCATAGTCGTGTGAGTATGTGTGTGTGTGTGTGTGTGTGTGTGTGTGTGTGTGTGTGTGTGTCTATATATATATATATATATATATATATATATATATATATATATATTTAGATACATGTATATATGTATATATATATATGTATATATATATATATATATATATATATATATATATATATATATATATATATATATATATCTATGTGTGTATGTATATTATTTATTTATTATTTGGTAACTGGAAAAAGCCAACTGGACACAAGTCCTTTTTCTCTGGAGACCCGTGGAGAAAAGCTATACATATAATGCAGATTAATAAATATAATTACACAGGTACAAAGCATTTTACATCAAATATAGTTAGGACAGTAATACTTTAAACTGTACATCACTAAAATTAGGATGATAAATAGTACACTACACAGGTACAAAGATGAAACAGCTTAAACTGTACAATCAAAAAACATTCAGTATGATATAGTATTATATCACTATAAAGTATACATTAAGGCTGGGAGTCAATAAAGGAAAATCTCCATGTCAGAATAGTGCAGCAGCTTCTGCATGGAATATGGCCGAGTGCTCCAGTAAACAAGGCTGGGGGTGTGCATGAGTCTGCCAGCACTATTCTGACATGGACACCACTGAATAATGCTAATTACCTTATTTGCTGGTGAAAACCATGCGAATGAGGTGAATTAGTGATTCAGTAAGCAGGCAGACATCCATGTCAGAGCAGTGTCCATTGCAGAAATGTATTTGGTTACTTATCGAGTACACTTCTACAAAAATCAAAACAGGGGTATGACTGCTCAAAGTAAAGCATGTATTATGAATATTAGGCATTCCAATGGCCAATAATATGGCCATTGGCATGGAAAACAGCTGCAAAATGAAGAATATCAAAGTTATTTATTTATTTATTTATTTTACCAATTTCAGCCATTTAAGCGTAGTACAGAAGTGTGCAAATGAGAGCATGCAAAAAATTTAAAAAAAATGTAAAAAGACAATTTCAAGTGAAACCTGAATTCTGCCATTATAGTGGGTAGCATGTAGATCCAAAACAAAAGCAGCTGACAGTGGTAGCTAATAAGATAGGCTCAGGTGTAGTGGTGTAACAAGGGACTAAAGCAGTGGGGTATGCAAATGAGCTAAATTTATTGAATAGCAAAATGGGAGACTGTGTCTGCCTTCACCTAACCATGCAGGAGCTATAATGCTGCAGTGTAAGAAGGAGAAGCAGCTGACATGAAAAGGAGGTGTATCATGCTTGGTGTAAGCACATTGGAGCTCTGCTGCCTCTATTTGCACTCAGCTAAGCACAGCTAAGCAAGGGGGTGTGTCTGAGCTAGTTCAAGAAATGCAGAGCATGTTTGCATCCCTGAGAGGTTCCGTTCTGCTCAATACTGTTTACTATAGATACAGGGGTTTGTGTGGTGCACCACAAGGCTTAAACACAATGGAAATTTAAAAAAAAACACAGAAACTAGCAGAAGTGTTTACAATATAGCAGCGGCTTTGAGCGGTGCACCACTGGGCTTAGAAGGGGTGGAAATGGGAAGAAAAAAATTGAGAAATAGCAGAATAAAAGTACTCAAGTACTAATAATATAGCTAGCAGGTGGAAAGTATCATAGTCAGACAATCACACAGGCAGCATCTGCAGCATACCAGTATAAACTATGCAAACACCTATCAGTCTGTTTTTCCCACAAACTCTGCACCATTGATGTACACACTCAGGGGAATTTTAATTGGCAAAATGTTAGGGGCTGCTGTCACTTTGTTACATCAGTATGTGCTAGAGGCTGAGGGCGATGTGGAGTATAATGCTGACAACCATCTCAGATGGCAGAAGAGGAGAAGAGTGTTCAGACCAAGGGTATCCTACCAGGGGCTACATGATCTGGAGATACTAGAGTGCTACAGGGTGGACAGGGACATACTTCAGCAACTCATTGAGCTGTGCCTGCCTCACCTCAGACCCAGAGCCAACAGAGGGGAACCCATGCCAGTGGATACCAAAGTATGTGTTGCCTTAATAATACTAGCTACAGGTATCTTCCAAAGACCTACTGAGGACATCATGGGGGTCTCACAGGCATCTGCATCCAGAGTACTCCACCGGTTCCTGGATGTCATGCTAACACATGCCAGTGAGCACATATATATTGCCAGCACCTGTGAGGAGAGGACCAGCAATATGCATCTCTTCCAACATGTAGTAGACTACCCAGAGGTACAGGGTGCCATAGACTGCATGTACATCCACATTAAGGCACCACCAGGTGAAGAGGGTAGAGTCTATGTCAACTGCAAGGGCAATCACTCCATCAACTGCCAGGTCAAGTGCAATGCCCAGGGCATTATCATGAATGTGTGTGCTGGCAGCCCTGGTAGTTATCACGACTCCCACATCTGGCATGCCTCACAGCTGTACCAGGCATTTGCCAGGATGGGACATCACATATGGCCATCTGGTGGGGCATGCTGGCTATGCATTGGATCTGTGGATGATGACACCCATCAGAAATGCACACACACACACACACACACACACACACACACACACACACACACACACACACACACACACACACACACACAGACACACACTGAAGAACACCATTTATAGAGCATGTATTTGGAATGCTCAAGTCACAGTTCCACTGCCTTGACATATCTTCTGGAGCCCTCTGCTGGAGTACTGTCCAGCCACATGTGCACACATGTTCATAGTATGTGCCATGCTATACAATATGACCTGTGGAAACAGCTGCAGCAGAAACATCACAGGGAAGGCCCACACAGTCCCCCACCATTGCCAAGGCCCCCACAGGCACAGCGGAACTTGGAGGAGGAACCCCCTGAGCCTGGTCTGTAGTTAGACGTAGGCATGCCCATTATGCCCATGCCTTGGCAAAGAGGCAATGCATAAAAAACACACTGACACTGTAGGGACCAGGGACTTACACCTCTCTCTGACTTGCACACAAAGTAAAATGGATGCCACAAACATCACACTACCTGTATCTTCCCATGTATAGGCTGTGTATTGTGTGCATCCAACAGAAACAGCCCTCAAGCACCATCCTCAAAACTGCTGCAGGCACAAGGTAAGTCAGTATTCTTAACAATAAATGAATGGAGTAATACTGTGTGGTAGCATAGCTATGGTATCACTGCATGCATGCAAGGAATGGGGTGGCCTACTGGGATAGCAGCAGACAACTGATAGCTGTGTGGAACAACAGGAAATGTTTGCCCAGTACTGGCTTGCCCAGAAAATGTAGTACTCTGGTAGGTGACAAATCTCCCTACAGTATATGTGGGGAGCTAACAAACTGGGGGGTCATAGGTCACATGCATAGATGTCAAAGTGGGGGTCCCATAGTCACACATCAGCCTCACCCAGCAAGTCAGCAGTAGAAAACCATAAAGAAAAGTCTGCCAAAGGCCCACAAATGGGGACAATGATGAAATATGCCCATACAGACCTAAACAGTGATATCATAGCAGGTCTTGCAGTTGCAGTAAGGCTCTGAAGGGTGAGGGGTCTGAAACCCAAATGTCTGCCATTACAATCTAACCTGAGGTCTTTAGTGATATGTTTGTAGTCTCCAAGACAGGCACAATACTATGCTAAGTGGAACCAAAATGTAAAGGGAACATCAGCACAGCCTGTGCAAATGTGCACAGCTGACAGGTGTGCCCACCCCACACACACCCATGTTCCCATAGACTTGCAGTAACAGTAATGTTTTTAGGGTATAAGCAGCAGATCATGTTCCCATAGAAATGCAGTAACAGTAATGCTTTTAGGGTATATGCAGCAGAGCACACATTCCCAGGGCTGTCCCAATCAACTTGATAACTTGTTGCATGAACACAATATGTAGGGGTCAATAAGCTATGTATATGTGTGGTCAATACTGTCAGTATGTGGCCTGCACTTACTCCTGGCTGTCATGTCTTACTGGCCTACGTACAGTACTATGGTTGACAGGGTCCATGCTCCAAGACAAAAAGTGTCGACTATTCTGCATGTCAGATACAGATACAGTAGGAGTTGTACACCCTGTCCAGATGTCAATGTTACTGAAGGAAAGCTGGACAGGTCAGGAGCAGGGGGCCACACATATGGACAGTACACAGCTTAGAGTAACCTACACAGTGCCTAGCATACCCCTCAACTGTACAATCATTTTGCAGAATGTCCAGAGGTTTGCATCATATTTATGGTCTCTTCATCAGGAAATTGTGGTCCCATGGCAAATCACTGGCAAATCACAAAGGACTAAAGTCAGAAAATAATGACAGATTGTAGTGTCAGACTTCATACCCTTTAGGAAAATGCATGCTAATCCAAAACCTGTTATTGTATCACCTTTCTAGGTTTGTAAAGCCAGTAGTTAAAATTGGTCTCTATATGTAGGCCTTTGTCCCCAAATTACTTAAGGCTTTATCCAGATGTCTGGCTCTAAAGAGTTGGGATGTACAGTGCCTAGTAGGACAGCAGGTAGATGAAGGTCAGTGTACTGCCAGGTTATAAAAGGCTGCCAACTTACTGTGTCAGCAATGACAACATTTCAATGGCCAACATCCCTACCCCTGGAACGATAGGTTGTCACAGAAGGAGCACAAGTATGCCTTGTATATCTGTTCTGATTGTCCTAACATTGCATTTTCCTGTCAACTATTTGCAAAACAAGAAAGGGTCATGTCAAAACAGCAATGGCCGACAGTGTGGAAGCAGATGTTATACCCATAAGAGAAACCAAGCAATTACCAAACCGGTCTCCCGATTGTCTATGTTTGGCAGAACATTATTAACACCCTGTCCCCATGTGTGGGCCTTTGTCTGACTGTCATATATGGGCCTGTCCAGATGTCAGTATGTGACGGTATGACAGCTAGGCCCACATGTAAACTCATAATAACATATACCAACACAAACCGTCTAAGGACCACAGCAAATGCAGTGGTACAATGATGGACAATCTGCTAAATAGGTACACTCAGAAGGTCTATATCAGCTTATCGAAAGCTGATAACAGCGAATACTAGTGGACTGACCCTTAAAGGTCGAACAACCAAAATAGCAAAGACATGGAACAGCTGGGGGAAAAAAATCACTGTTCTGCAAAAAAAAAAAAAAAAAAAAAAAAAATGAAAACACAACGTAAAGTGGGGGGCTTCACCCACCACACCCCCAGATGTGGGGGGGCTCTGCTCCCACACACCCCCTACTTAAATATACCAAGTCCGAGTTTGCACCACAGTGGAGGAAATGGCAAACTCCTGACAACGGCCCAGCGATTTTTTTTCCCTGGGAAAAAAATCACTGTTCCGTTTCTTTGCTATTTTGGTTGTTTGACCTTTAGAGGTCAATCAACAAGTGTTTGCTGTTATCAGCTTTCAGTAAGCTGATATAGACCCCACTCAGAGGTGTGAAGTCCACAAGCTTGTATGTGATGTTACAGCATTTATGCCGCTCACATCAGAATTACAAATACATAACTGCAGCCACTGTGGCCAAAGCCTATGACTGGACTACAGAAGGACAACGGGACACACATACATGGAAGGGGAACCACTGGCCAGACAAATGGAGAATGTGCACATCAGAACAAATTGTGCAGTAACATAGGTGCCATGCAGTGTATATAGTCAGCAATCATCACCTGCAAATACACAACACACACCCATATAAGTGGAGGTTCACAACAAAACAAAAACCAAAGGACACCTCAGAGGCAAAAACACATGAGAACTCCACAAACCTACACAGCACTGACCATGTAGACTCCACACTCAAGGATCTTGCAAACACTAAGGCCTTACCCCAAACCCCAAACAACTACCCTGCACAGATAGGCTAACAGCACTGTTCATCTAGCCCATTCCATGCAGCCTGTGATGCGGTGACCCCTGTCTGGTATACAAAGCAATCCAGACCCTGCCTTGATGGGACTGTTGCACATCTGAAAGTCAAGGCCTACTCCATGAACCTGGAGGTGCAGCACCAACCTGGTCTGTGATGTCAGTACGGCTTGTTGGTGTGACAGATACATGTCCCACATACTCCCCCATCTGTGGAACACACTCCCTGTCCACAGAAAGCCAAGTGACTCAATGACCCTAGTGATGTGCTCCCTGTATAAGTGCATGGAAAACACAAAATACAGTCCTGTGATTCCACCTCCGTCCCTGCTCAACAGGGGCTCTGTGTGCTGACATATCTTAACATGGACTACACTCTCATCTGCATGGGATATAAGGGCTTCAGGGCCAATACCCTACTAATGTCATAGCAACTTATCAACCTATACACAACTGTCTGTCAGTGGTTCACCACATTATTCTGTACTGCTCTGCCACTGACATACCTAGAAGTCACAGTGCTATGTGGAATATACTAGACATATAATGGACATTTCTGAACAGTAGAATGCACTCTGTACCCACACCCATACCTCCCAACCTCTGACAGCAAGACGTCTGGACAAGGTCATAAATAAAAGTGGGACAAAGGCACAATGATAGGCACATGTTGTAAATATTGTCCATACATAATGAGAAAGTTGGTAGAATAAGGGGTTTTGCATTAGAAGGAATTGTCTGAAGGTTATGAACTCTGAAACACTAATGTCTGTCATTATTTTGTAATGTCAGTCTTCAATTGTATGCAAATAAATAGCCAAAAAACACAAGTTTATGTAGACTGGATGAAACTTCTAGACAAACATCTGGACAATCTGCCAAAAACTGTACAGTTGAGAGGTATGGCCACACCAGGATATGACTTTTCAGGTAAGAAGAATACTACACAAGCAGGATATCCCCAGCCAGTATATCACCAAGTTGCTGGACTGTTTACACAGCTTTACCAGTCAACTGGCTGTAGCCACACCTCTCAACTGGCCTTTTTTGGGCAAGAATGTCTATAGTTGGGCTCATAATATTGGTCTGTGCATCATACATCTTGTATTCCTCTGGTAAAGCACTGAGATGATCTGAGGATGTCTGTCACTAGGTAATGACACAATACATTCCAGTGTCAGACCAGATTTGTCAGAAAATGTCTGCTAAAACAAACCCTGTACCTCTAGCATAATCCTGTTTACTTTTGAGATGTATGGCTGTAGCACACAAAATGCAAGACCAGAGAACAATTATCCCTGGAATGGAGTCCCACTCTCACTATAGAAGCTCATACTGGGCATGCTCCAACACTTAGAGAACCACTGGCCGTGTCGGAACTCACATCGGCCTATATAACTGTATTGTGCATATATGTATTTGCATACAGACAGCTATGTACACCTAAACTGTCCCTACACACAACCATCAGACAGGATTACCCTCAGCTAGCTGCAGGTGGCCCATATGTGTTATATCTGCATCTGTTGCATGTGATACACAGACTTATAAATGCGCAACATATACCAATATGTCAAGCATACACACACACACACATAGATGTGGGGGAGAGAGAGACACACACAGACGGTGATAGAGAGAGAGAGAGAGAGAGACATAGGGGGACACACAGAGAGTGAGCCATACACAGGGATACCCTGAATGGCATAGAGTGATGTCCTGCTGATGACAGTGGAATACCGGTCATAACCAGTCGTACATGCCAGCATGAAGGTGAGATCCATTGTGTAATAGTACTGAGGTGGGAGTTATAATATCACATCACCTGCCTTTGTGTGTATGTGTGTGTGTGTGTGTGTGTGTGTGTGTGTGTGTGTGTGTGTGTGTGTGTGTGTGTGTGTGTGTGTGTCAGTTTAAGTATTAAGAGGCCATTCCCACTCAGTTCACTTCCCATTGCCCTGCTTCACAAGATCTGCTGATGTCATTCACCTTAGAAGTACCATTGGAGAGCTGTCAGTCCTATAAGCTCTGTAGCATGTGCAATAACTGTGTAATACTATAGTACAAATCACTAGATAGGTAGGGGTTCTAATTTCATCCTGGCAAATGTAAGTGTGTGTGTGTTTGTTTGTAGGTGAAAAACAGTTTTAGGCCATTTCCACTCAGTACACTTCCTAGTGCCCTACTTTAGCAGGCCTGCTGATGTCATTCCCCTAATAAGTACCTTTGCACAATTTCATCCTATTAAGCTCTGTGGCATGTGCAATAACTATGCAACAGTATAGTACAAATAACTAGATAGGCAGGGGTTCAATTCATATTTCTGGCAAATGTGTGTGTTTGTGTAGAAGTGTTTGTAAGTGTGCATGTCTGTAAGATGAAGTATTGTGAGGTGTTTCCCACCCACAACACTTCCCAGTACCCTACTTTAGTAGTCCTGCTGATGTCATTCACTTTAGAAGTACCTTTGGACAGCCCTCAGTCATCTTAAGATCCATGGTGTGTGTAAAAACTAACAGTATATTACAAATAACTAGATAGGCAGGGGTTCTATTCACAGTTCTGGTAAGTGTGTGCATGTGTGTGTGTGTGTGTGTGTGTGTGTGTGTGTGTGTGTGTGTGTGTGTGTGTGTGTGTGTGTGTGTGTGAGAGAGAGAATCATATTTTCCCTGTGTGTTTTTGGTTGAGAGT
>NC_056730.1:208457803-208500303 GCF_019279795.1 Protopterus annectens
ATCTACATCCTGATCCACCCCCATTAAGGAAACCATGGTAAAAGATTTTTCCAAAGCCAACTTCATGCTTCTTAAGATAGACGTGGTGAACTTCATGACACCCATACAGATGGACAATACAGTTACGACTACTGAATCCTGCACAATTGCACTTTATAAGCACTTACATGAGTGCATTATCCCAAACATAACCAAGATGCTATCCTCCAAAAAAAAGGAAGCCAATCTGGTGGTCCTCTGCCGTAAACAAACTGTACAACAGAAGGAAGAAATTGTTGCAAAAGAGAGTAAAATCCCATGAGTGGAGGAGCTCCCTAGTCAACCTCAGTAAGAAGCTGTGATCCCTGATAAAATCCTCCAAAGCTAGCTACGAAAACAAAATTGCCACTAATTCTAAAGACAACTACAAAGCATGCTGTAGCTATGTCAAGAATCTCAATGGCAAAACTCAGATCTGCTCTGAGTTACAGCACAATGGCACTAAATATATAGACCCAACTGATATTGCCAACATCCTGGCACATAGGTTCAGTGCTAACTTTAGCCTCCTCTCAACCCCTAAAGAGCCCATCTCTATACCTGAAGAATGCAAATTTCCTGAAATCATGGCTGCACAGGTAAAAAACACTCTATCCAAAGCCAAGAACACAGCATCCATGGGACCAGACAACATCCCAGGCTGCATTCTACATGAACTACAGAATGAACTGACACCCCACCTAAGTACCATGTTCAATCATAGCCTCACCTCAGGCTTTGTGCCTGCTGAATGGTGCACAGTAACAGTTATCCCACTCCACAAGGAGAGAGCCACCACAGACCCCTTGAACTACTGCCCCATTAGCCTGATGAGCCTGGTCTGCAAGACCATGGAATGTATCATCATGGAACTTATAAACAAAGACATTGGTAATCTCCAAACTCTGGATCCCACCCAGTCCTGGTTTGTAAAAGGTAGATCCTGTCTCCTAAACCTGATAGACTTCTTTGAAGCAGTCACCAAAGCCATAGACAAGGGTAAGATGGTTCACACAGCCTATCTAGATCTTGCCAAGGCTTTTGACACCATCCCCCACTCTGGAATTATAGATAAACTCACTAAACTAGGTATAAATCCCTATGTCACAAGATGGGTTGCCAACTGGCTCACTGACAGAATCCACACTGTGAAAGTAGCAGACTCCAAATCCGACTTCAGACCAGTGACAAGTGGAGTACCACAGGGTTCAGTCCTGGGTCCTCTCCTGTTTGGTATCTACTTCTCTGAAGTACAGGCTAACGCAGAAAGTGTTTGGTTAATGAAGTTCACAGATGACTGCAAACTAGGAGCCATAATCGAAACTCCTAATGATGTGAACATCCTACAAAAGGGCCTCACTGAGACAGATGCCTGGTGTCAAAGCCATGGCCTCAAGCTCAATGCCAAAAAGTGCATTGTCATCCCTTATGGTAAAAACTCTGTACTCATGAACTACAACATAGGCGGTAGTATACTTAACACTGAAAGTGTGACAAGATACCTTCTGACACAGGTGGACAGTAGTCTCTCCTTTGATAATCGCATCGCCACAGTAGTCAGGAAATCCTTCTACATGGCACACTTCATCACAAAAGGTTTCTCATCCAGAAAAAAAAGAAGTCATTGTTCCTCTCTACTCATCACTCATTAGACCCATTATAGAGTACAACGCACCTTTTGGTATGTACCTCACAAGACATCTACAACAACTGGAAAGGCAGCAGAAATACCTCACAAAGAGGATTACCAGCCTCAAGCAGATGCCCTATGCAGACCGTCTCAAAAAACTCCAGGTTTACTCAGTTGCATATCACCTACTCAGAGGTGATCTCTGCCTAACATACAAAGCTATGTCAAACCAAGAGCTGTTGGACATCCTCCACTTAAAGAAATCCCAATCCCTCCGAGCTACACCTCTAGGGATCTAAACCTTGTCACCACAATAAACAGAACATGCTGGAGGAATTGATTCCTGTCCCAGAGACTTCCCATACTCTGGAATAAATTACCTATCTATATCAAACAAAGCTCCTCATTAGCACTCTTCAAGAAAAATCTTGATGATTGGATGGGAAATAGGAAATTCACCCCAGGGATCACCTCAGTGGCTCTGCTCGACAGTGGCACAGGAAAATAATTTTCTTGGGTGGCAAAAGCCAGGGTACCTTTTTGGCTGGGCTTGTATAGGCCCCAGGGCTGATAGCCTAGTACCAATCTATGAACCTATGAATATTATGGTAGTTCTGTCTGTCACAATCCAGCTCTTTCACAGCTACTGTAAGGCTCTAAACAAAGGGTGACAAATCCTAATGTGTCATGGGCCTATTAGCAGAATGGTAAGTTTGACCAAGACCACGGCTATTGGAGTGAGCTATACAGTGTCACCAAGTGCATATGCAAGTACTGTAATAGCTGACTGTCTGCTATACAGACCAGACACAATGACAAGGTTTAATGATATGTGATAATAACTGATGAAGGAACAAGAGAATACTCTATCACTGCAGTACCTACAGAGTTCAGATGCACAGGGATTCATTTCAGACAGCATTGCTGGACATTCTTCAATACATATAGGAAACATATATATGCTATACTAGGTGCAGAGGTTCATAAGATGATACCAGGCTATTGGACTTGATGCCCTCATAAGCATAGCCCAGACTTTCGCCCATGTCCCTTCAAAGCCAGCATCTGTTTTCCCTGCCCAGCTGGGACACACATGGGATCCCAGGGGTGTCTTTTCCATTTACCATGCAGTCACCCAGCTTCTTCTTCAAGAGGGCTATACACGTACTCTGCTAGAGATTGGGACGGAGTGTATTTTACAGTCAGTGTATTGTGTGGGACACTACACTATCCCACCAGCAAGTACTATAAATGTCACTGACCAGGTGAGGGCCTTGCATGCATGTTGCGTGAGTGGGGTTTGTCTCACGAATATGCAGAAATGCTATCAAGGCTGGTTTGGAAATGTCCTTCTATACCAGACACAGGTTGCCTATGATCAGTCTGTATGAGACTGAATACAGGGACAGAGCTTTCAGCCTACCTGTATAGGATAGGTGCTGCAGACCCTGGATTTGCCTGGTCAGAAACCCCTGTGGCCTCTGCAACTGCTGCATTTGCTTGGCACTTGCCAAAGGAGCCATTGTACTCAGTAATGCATCTGATAAGGGTGGAGTACAGGGATGTGGTAGCCTCCTGGTTCCTGAATGACATATCCATATTTGTGAGGTGGGTCATGTAGACAGTCTTCCCTACAATGGTGCCCACATGTGGGGAACTGTCAGGTTGCTGCCAACCTTGGTGCAGAGGTTGCTTCACACGTGAGTGCATGCTCAGTGCATTGTTATTACTGTTATAATTAGTGTGGATGACATCTACCACAACAGGGAAATGATCCATCTCCTGGAATGCAGTTTGAAGCAATACTTCTTGCACCAGTCATTCATTTGGGTAATAGCCTCTTGGAGGATACTCACATCAGTAGGGAAATGTAAGACAGTGGCCAGTTGCAATCATCTGTAAACCTGGTCAGCCACAGACCACTGGTTTTGTCTTGTACCTCAGAAATGTATATCTCAAACAGTAGAGGCTCCGAGACCAATCTTGGGGTACACCACTCTGTAAGAGTCTACTACTAGAGATGGCTTCTACTACTTTGACTGAGTGGGTACTATCATTGATCCAGTTAGCTAGCCATCTGGTAACATACAGGTTGATGCTTAGCTCTGTAGGCTTATGTATCATGGCCACCTAGGGATTATTGTGAGAGATGTGGACTAGGTGAAGATAGGCAGTGTGCACAATCCTCCCCGTATCCATGTGTTTCTTGACCACTTCAGATAAGTCAACCAGGTTTAACAGGCCTAATCTCCTTTTGACAATACCACACTGTGTGGGCTCAACCATTTTGAGGTTGCCAATATCCCTGTTTATAAGGTCCTTGATATTGCCTTCCATGCCCTTACAGATCAGGCTAGTTAGGCTGATGTACATATGACTGGCTGGGTCAGTGGATTGATTGACCTTTCTGTATAGAGATAACAGTGGCTGTCCTCTGAGCAGATAGGATGACACTGGTGCTCAGGCATTGGTTGACTACAGTGTGTAATGGATCTGAGAGCTCATGCCTGAGTTCATGTAGGATGTCAGGCTTATGGAGACTTCTGTGTGTTGCCTTTGAGAGGACGTTACAGACCTGGTTCCTGATGATGAGGGGAGGAAGCAGTTGCTGTGCATATCCATGTGTACCAATGGGGGAACAGAGGGTGATGTTTACACTTAACTTGTCTCCAGCAGGTTGGCTATATCTATGCCGTATGTGTATGTGGTGTTATTGACCACCATTACAGAGCAGATTTGGGTGTTGCTTCTGGGATTGCAGACATATGTGTGGAAGGCCTAGTGATTGGCCTTGGTGAATATGTCCAATTTGCACTTAAAGATAGGCTTAGGGTAATTCACCTGTGACCTTATTTGCTTGTTCAGACCAAGGTGACATTGCTTCCAATTAGGCACCTGCTCCTTCTTGGCCCTGTCCAGCAATTATTTATACCTATTATGGTATTTGTGTATGACTGCTGCCCACCACAGAGGTTTAACCTACCTTGAAGGAGATGATTTTTTCCTGGCAGGTATTGTTGAGTCCTTACAGCTATGTAGGAGTATTGTGGTGTAGGCTTGGACACTACTGCTAGTTCCAACTGATGGGACTGTGGCTGTAAAGCTACTTCTAGCTGCTCTGAGGAGATTTATGGTCAGTTTTGGAAAGTTATTTTTGTTTTACCCTGATAAGGGGGATGGGCAGGGGAGATGGTGACCTCAACAGTGATGGCTATGTGGTCAGAACTTACCAAGGAGGATAGCACTGTAGGAGTGCTACATTGGCTACTCATGTTGGTTAGAACCAGGTACAGGATATTTCCAACTGTCATAGGAGTGCTGACCAGCTGATCCACTGCATTGCCATTGACAAAGCTGAGGAAACTCTGTGCATTCATGTTCAGGTAGAATAGGTCATGCACACTATGGTTGTGTAGTTAAAGTCACCCAGGAGCAGGGTCGAAGGTTGAATATTGACAGATTCAAGCAAGTCCAGATAGGTATAGTGGGTCTCCAGAGTCATGGTTTGAGGTATGGAGCTATCTATGATTGGAGTAGATATTTTGTCAACAGTTAACTGCACTTGGGATGTCTCCCATGCATCATACTTTTTGGCCAGCCTGAAGGTGGGTATGTTTATTATAATATTTAAAACTCCACCTCCTGTGGTTTTGCAGCCTCCATTTGGGGTGGGATGAGTAGCCTGGCAAGGTTAGTGTGTTCTCCACAGCTGCAGAACAGGTGCCAGTGACTGCACAAATGTCAGCATCCTCCAGGACAAGGTACACTTGCAATGACGTGAGTTTCATGCTAAGACTCCTAGGTCCTGTTAGAGAAAGACATCTGCACAAAGGCACGCATCACTGGTGGGGAAAGGCCTGCAGATAGTGACACTTTATAAATCTAGCTGTAACGCACTTAGTTGCTAACAAAGATGGTTTCACATTCAGATCAATACTCCACAAGATATGACATCTGACATTCAAATGTATGCTAATATGTTATGACTTCAGTCTTTACTGTTTTGCCAGTGATTTGCCAGACAATACACAACTGTATTGGGCATTGTCTACAAATATGAAGCACATGTGGTTGGTCTGCAACACTCTGGACAATTGAAAGGTATGAGCTCACTATATAACATACAGTTCAACACAAACTTCTGTGCCAGTTCTTTACTATGCACATACCCTATATAAGTATCCTACATTTGTAAGACAAGCATATGTATTATAGTAGCATTCACAGGTGACATATGAATATCTACAACATCCCAGGTAGCTAGCCTAGCAGTGTCACAGTCAGTATTGGACAATACACACTCCAGTAGTAGTCATACATGAGTTGACCTTTGCTGGGGTGGCTCAGGGACCAGAGCTGTGATCTATGTCACTGCAGACAGGGACAGCAGGAATGGCCATAGGTGCTGGACAGCAACATGTGAGTCCAGCAAGTCTTGTTGTGACATAGTGTTTAACTTCCTATTTCACATTATTGCATCCCCCTTCTGCCTTCCATTACATGCTTAATTGATTGACATACCTATTATACTACTGAAGAGTTTCTCAGAATAATGAAAATGTTTAGGTTTGTGTAGTCATAGTCTGTCTTTGTGTAGACAGGTTCAGACCTGTTTTGCACAGGCAGCAGCTTGCTTTTTGTAGGTAATGCTCATGAGCAGGTGAAGGCCTGTGCACCAATTATCTCCCACTTGCTACTTGCATTAGAGCAGCTGTGTTATCTTTCCATTAGCCAATGCCATAGCAACACAGTGCTATAATTATGTCCTTGCCCCTTTTCTTTGCCTCTGAGGAGGACATTATGGAGGTGTGGGGGCTACAGCTTTACAGAAGGTAGGTGGAAATACCTCTCAGAACAAGAACTGTGGAGACAGTCCAACAAAATTGGGGACAAAGTTCCAGCACTGAGTACAGATTGTAAGTATTGCTGTTCTACACATAGAAGATTGCTAGATTAACAGGGTTTGTCTGGACATGCATTTTCTGTGTGACTTAACATCTGACAGTGATATGTCTCTGGCATACATCTCAAGAGTCCAGATGTCCTCGAAATGCCCAGAGCTTTACATCTTATGTTTGGTCTGTTCCTCGCACAATTTCTGTTTTTGATAAATCAATAGGATAATTTGAGGACTGAAGTCAGAAAATGTTGACATCCATTTGTGTTCCAGACATCATATCCTTCAGGGATGTTATGTTACAACCCTATAACACCAGCAACTGTTTCAGTTTGTAACACCATTATGTGAGATATGTCCCTCTTTTTGGCCCCCTGTCCCCCAAGTATGTCAGGCTTTGTCCAGATGGCTTGCAGTAAGAGGTTCAGAGGTATGGTATATCATGATTTAGTGACTTCACTCCTGATATCCTCCCAGTGACTTAGCAGACTCACGGAAGTGGTATGCGGCAGTGGCCATAAATATGGTCTCACACCCTGGACATTCTGTGCAAATATGTACAGTTGAGAGTTATGTATGTCTGGCCATTGTTAACAGACTGCCAAGATTGTGCAGCAGTGTACTGTGTAAATGTTTGTTGGGATGAGTAGGGAGAGTGGCAGACGTGAGTGTCATAGATCCTTTTCTATCTGACTATGCATGCTGCTACAGTTGCTGGTGTTCTCTCAGGTGTATATGTTTGTAAGGGCAGACTGAGAAATGTGCTGTAACACCTCAGGATTCCCAGTAGACTGTGACTTAGTGCAGTATCTGTTGCTGTAGTGCGTGACTGGCAATCAGGATATGTTTGTTCAAACTCTCGTTCTACTCTAGAGTTCAGTTGGGATACTGGTATGTTGCTGTGACTGTGGTGCAAATGGTTGTGGGTGGACAATTTCCCACCGATGTCTACTTTTCCCTACAGTTACATCCCTGCAGTGCATGATATATTTGTAAATGCATGGGTAATTCCCCAGAGCTGATTTGGGGTAATGTCGTGCTGGTCTGACTGTAGTTCAGAAGGTTCTGGGTGAAATGGTTGGCAGCTCTCAGTGTTTTTTCTTTTCTATCATGACTGAAGTCATACCTCTCCACTGTCCAGATGTCTATACACTGTCCATATGCATGGTTCATATGGTTGGTCTGTTCCCCATAACAGTTGTGGGTTTGGACATCAGTAAATGATGACAATCATTTGTGTTTCAGACCTGGAATCTATTAGAAAATATATGTTAAAACAAACCATGCTACTCTAGCAGACTTCTACAATTATAACAGCCATATTTCAAATATGTCACTATTGTTTGCTCTTTATCCCCCCACTTTTCAATCTTTTTGCAGATGTCTTGCAGTAATAGGTTGAGTATACATATGGGTATGTATATATAGATATATATATATATATATATATATATATATATATATATATATATATATATATATATATATATATATATATATATATATATATATATATATATATATATATATATATATATATATATATATATATATATATATATATATATATATATATATATATATATATATATATATATATATATATATATATATATATATATATATATATATATATATATATATATGTGTGTGTGTGTGTGTGTGTGTGTGTGTGTGTGTGTGTGTGTGTGTGTGTGTGTGTGTATAATATATATATATATATATATATATATATATATATATATATATATATATATATATATATATATATATATATATATATATATATATATATATATATATATATATACACGTATATGTGTGTGTGTGTGTGTGTATATATATATATATATATATATATGTGTGTGTGTGTGTGTGTGTGTGTGTGTGTGTGTATAAGAGTACTACAGATATGTATTTTTGCCCTTATGTTAAATGAATCCAGTGCATGATATGTTTGTAAAAGCATTACAAACTCCTACTGCTCAGATGGTGTAGAGCTATGTTTTTGTGATTGTAGTGCAGTCAGTCCTGGGTTCCAGACATGGTAGTGATGACTTTTTTCATTAATGTTAAATGACCATAATGCATATGTTTGTAAAACCATTGCAAAGCCTCACAGCTTAAATGGTGTAGTGGAACATTGCTTTGATTGTAGTGTGCAGTAGCCTGTGTTCAAGACTTGGCAGGGCTGCTTATTTGATTGCTGGGCAGAACAAGGGCTGATGGAGACAGACTGATTAAAGCAGTTGCAAGTGGGTTTGTGTAGTTTTGTGCTAAGCAATGCTAACAGACGGTTAAGACCACTTACTCCCACACTAATTTTAATTGAAGAAAAGAAAAAAAGGTGATAGAAAGTGGTGAAATGTGGACAAGCAGGGGGTAGAACATTAGGAAAACCAGCTAGGGATGTGCAGGATGTGTATAGGAAAGGACCATAGCTCTACATTTCTACTGCAGCAACTGCTGTGACTGATGTGAAAAAATTAGAATTTACAGCCTCACACCCCACATGGAGGGGTGTTGGCAACACACATTTGTCGAATAATTTGAGTGTTGATTGATTTATGTCAGTGGACATGGGATTGAAATATAGAGCTATGCATGAGGCAATGATTTTATTGTGGGGCAGATGCCCTTTTTTAATAAGGTGAGAGTAGGATTTGGGGGAAGGGCTGTAGGTATGTTTGTGGAGGTAGGTTGGGTAGGATAGGTTGCATTCACAGACAGATAAGACACACAAGACAGCAGACGGGGCAGTATATTACACATTCTGGGGTTGAGCAACTTGGACAGGGAGGGTGGTTGGGAATCAGAGGCCCATGAGCCCCCAATTGGATACAGTGGGACTGAGGTCCCCAACCATGCTCAGTCACCACATTACCTTCACAGCTAATGGTCAACGGGAGTAGCCTGCCCCTCCAGGTGCACCAGGTGGCCCTCCATCTGGTGCAGCCATCCATCCAACTTGGAGCAGATGATGCTGCTCACCATACCTCAGAACTTGTGTCGGGTGACAGGGTCTTCTCCACCCCTATGCTGGGGGGGGGGGCTGTCCCCTAAGACAGTTCCTCTCAAAGGTGGTTCAGGATCAGCAGATGAGGAAGTTCCAGGTTGAGTCTCAGATATGTTGATGCCCGGTGCCAATGCCATATGAGGCAGAACAGGCAGATCCACAGGGATCTGCCTTTTCAAATGTGCTATGGTGTTAAGGCTATCTAAGATGTATTGGTTAGTCCTGAACAAAACATTTCAAAATGTATTTATAATAGCATGCATGGGTGTTCCAATTAACTCAAACCAACAGATTTGAAACAGTTGCATATCAAACAGAGCACATGCATAAATGGAATAACAGTAAGCATTTCAATAGCATGCAAGTTAGATTGATGGCAACAGGCCACCAATAATATTATTTGAACAGGGTATATTAATATGCAAATAACTAAATATATGAACAATAATAGAATACATGTCCCAACAATAGGTTTTGAGAATAACATACCCGTAGTATATGAATAATAATTATTGATGCAGATGAGGGGAGGAGGAGAGAAAAAAGTCCATTAACAACTGTATAGGCTTCTATTTTTCACAACAGTACTGCTCAATACTCTACAGGTCTTCTCTCAATTTACATCTACCTTTGGCCCAAAGCTTTAGTAGCATATACATACCCATTAGACTGTCAACCTGTAATGATATGGGGCAAAGTGGGAGAACAATGGCTACATTCCTGGAGGGGGCTTGTACATGTCAGGGTTACATACTTAACAGAGAAGGGGTACCCTGCACTGATGTTGTGTGAGTCTGCTACTGGCATACTTCCCTGGATTCCTATCTGTGTCCAAGGTTATTGGCAGCAGTGACCACTAGCCATGACAGTGTGACACTTGTAGGACATGTATTGGGGAGAGTGCATGGTGAATGTACCTATCCTGCTGTCATCTGCAGGCATATGGGTTTGGACAGTCAAACAGACATACACAGTGTATTAGTATACCCTTCATACAGCTACTACACACATTTTTTACCTGTAAGACTAATATCTGTTAATACTTTCTGACTGTTTTGAGAAATACTCAAGATTTATGTAGTGTATATATGCACACATCTCGGTACCAGTCCCTGGATTCAAACCATGTCTGGATGTTCTAAAATGAACAACAGGGCTATTTTTCATCACACTGAGCTACTGGGAAACTGACATCTCTTGCTTGACTGATTTCTGCCTAATACTCTCTCAGTTAGACAATCTGACCTTGTAATCCTGACATTCATGCATGGCAGATAGTTATTGTATTGTGTATTAATCCTTTGAAATAAAACAATCTGAAAAGCAAAGGTTAACTCAAGAATGCAGTGCTGTAGGGGACACACTGTAATACTGTAGACATTACTATTCAGGGTTTAGATCTTAGTGCATCAATATTTCATATTTCCTTTATATCTTGTTTTACAGCTCCACATTCTACTATTTTGTATATAAGTTGGTTCTCAGAACAGCCTCAGTTTCTTCATGCTGTCAACGCCATATTTGCTGTGAAGAAACTGTACACATTCTATTTCTACAACATACCAGAATAAACACAACAGTTTGTGGTATACATCTTTATTACAGTGAAATTACACTTTTAATTAATGGATATCATGTGGATCAATATTAGTGTTTAAAACGTCATTTATTCATAAGACACAGTACACACTATACCTAGTGGCAGTAAACAGTGCACTCCTTTTACATTATGCCACTATATACTGTAAGATAGAGCTGTACTCATCTGCTGTGGGTGCATCCCTGTCAGTCTGTCTGCAGGAGCCTTAATGTTACTAACCCTTTCTGCTACAGCTGTAGGGAGGAGAAATAAACAATATGCATGCCTTTCTCTCACATACTCAGGCTAGAATCTGGTACACCTATATCTGTGATACTTAAAAACTGGTGGAGCATGGTTGTCCTGAGCATCTTGGATGCATTGACCAAGAGAACCTCCTTCCTCTGCTTTAGGTTGGCATCGTGATGTCATACTTGCTCACCAGTTCAGGGGATATTAGTGGCACTGGTGAGATCACTTGCCAGATGGTCCCAAGCCTCTGCTTTATACTGTGAGCCCTGGTACTGGCCCTGCAGCAGTCTCATCAGGGTTTGATATGAGGAGCTCAGTCATGACACTGGAGTCCAAAATGTCCTAGCACTGCTCCAGAAATGGCAAGCCCTCTCCAACACCTGACATAGTTCCTCCACAGATAAAACTACAACAGGTTCTGGCTGTATTCCTACCTGTATGGTTTAAATAAGGCCATATTCCTACCCTTTGCTCTCATTGGACCATTTTGAAAATGCTAAGCTCAGCTAAGTGGTGCACACAGCTGTTAAGATGTGTTGAACAGTGCTTAGAATTTACATCTGGGCAATGTTTAAACTGGCTAAGCATAGCTGAGCACTGCTTTGCATTGCTAAGTTTTCATTTTAAACAAATATCAGGATTGTAGATTAATCATTGCTAACATATTATTAAGTGTATATGATTTACTTTACATGACATTCCCCTATGTGCTTTCATTACATTAGCAAGGGGTGTGACTATACTGTATGGGACACTTGTGTATACATGGGTGATTTCACATGTTATATGCACTCACACTTCCATTTTGGACCAGCTACACTACCCTGGGTGACAAATATCACTTACTACATAATAAAAGCAAAGAGCACACCGGTACTATGGAAGCCAAAACCAGCAATAGCAATGGAAATAAAATAAATACAAATGGCAAACACCACCATGCGCTGGTTCTGATGGCTGTAAAAAATACTGAAACACTAGATGCTAGTCCATAACAGTTCAAAACACAATCACCGACTGTGATAAATAGCAGTTCAGAATGCAAACACCAGCTGTATTGCAAAAATCCAGGCAGTTTATTGATAAAACTGTTAGCGCTTTCACCCTTAGGCTTCTTCAGGCAGTTACAAAAATAATCATTCCTATCAATTTTAAATACTAATACATCATTACTGATAGGTAAAAAACACACATACACATGCATAATTAATATACTTAATGGAAACTATTCCTATTAAGAAAAAACAAATAACTATAAACTATAACTATAACTATTAAAAAGCTAAAACCATAATTAGCAAAAATAAAAACTATCTATAATAATAATCATCAGTGTCAGATGTGTAATGTCATGGTTTAAAACATCCTTTTCCTCAGTTATATTTGCCTATTTGCCCTGTAGTTACCTGAGAGGAGCTTATCTGCTCTGCATCCTAATGATCCACTGCTATTCTCTATCTTTGGTATAAATCCCCCCCCTCTCCTGTTCAAATGTACTACCTCCAATACACAAAACAGAAATGTATGCTGCGGATCAGTACCCATAACATGTCTGCTAAAGCATTGGTACCACTGGCTCTCCTAATCTATATACATATCCCCCCCCCTCCTCAAAGTCCCCTATTATTTGGTATTACCTATATAAGGCGGGGGAACACACACTCCAGCAGATAGACTACATTACTCAAACAGCTAGTACCTGTGAAAAGCTTAAATTAAAATTAGTGAGTAGGATGTACAAAAATAAGTAATCTATCTATCAACCCACACACTGATTGCAGTCTCCACACCACGGGTATTATTCATCTCCATTCCATTATTCTGTATGTCACTGACACATAGCCTATGACACAACACACTCTTTAAGATTGGTGGTTTATTCTTGTAAATAATGGGAGGCTTCCCACAACTCAACTCCCCATTTCCCATAAAAAGTCAAAATCTCCTCTCTCTCTCTTCTTCCTTCTACACCTACTACATCCCATTCAGCATTAAGGGGGGGCTCGAAAAAAACTCTTGGTGGTCCCCTCTATAGGTGCATCTTACTGCTTTCATCCCAATTCTAAAATAGGGTCTAGCCACTGTACTATGTACTGTGTCCACCTCTACTCATCCTCTCTCTCATCTAATTAAATAGTACTAAATCACAAGGAACATTCCCATCTTCTCCATCTCACCACTGATGTAACCCACACGCCTCTGACCTCATTGGATTCAGCCTTCACTTGTCCTTTTCATGACATTCCTAAATACATAGGTGTGCATACATACTACTGGGCAGGAGGAGGAGTTTCCTATGTCCATGGAAGAATTACATACTATGTATGGAAGTATTAACTATCCCCACATCAAAAAAAAAAAAAGAGATCTGAATAAGCAAGTGTGAATAAGTAAAACCAGTGAAAGAGTTGATATAAAAACAAAATAGATAATACAAACAAAAAACTTCCCTCTACTGATAAATCCCATACAAGACCTATAGATACCTCCAACTTCCTCCTATAGAACTTCACAACTATAAAACAACCACTGGTTCTCTCATATCTGCATAACTCTGTTCTAGGGCACATTGTGGCCCATAACTACACCATCCACCAAGTGCTACACATCACACATATTTGTATAACTACACAAAACTTCAAAAAAAAAAGTATTTTCAAAGTACAACACAATAAAAAAACATAGTACCACTATAAAATCCATTCAAATATATGAACATAAAAATTACCTAAATGCTGGTGTAAATTTCCAAATCGCTCTCACTTGGTAGGTCCACAATCAAGTCATAACCATTAAGTACTTAATCTTAATAAAATCTTCTTTATAAATCTAATCAATTTAATCATATAGATCTATTAAAATTAAAAAACTAGTTTTAGAATGTGTACACATTTCTAGATGTTCTAAGAGTGGCATTAACCATATAGATGGACATCGGGGTCGATTTTCACATGGATCCCCGATGTTATGGGCTTTAGATGTTGTGCACTTGGGTATCCACACAAGGGGATCAATTGGGGCATTAGATGTATCTTTCTGATAAAGCCTTGTATTATCAAGTATCAGAAAATAAGGAGAGTGATCTATGGTATATATTTCATCCAAGATGTCATTCCGACATAGTGGTGTTGTTACATGAGGATTTACATTTTTACAATTATGATGGGATATTATCAACAATAGAAATGATAGAGATTAGCAGTGGATCATTAGATGCAGAGCAGAACGACAGGGCTAATATAACTTAAAAAAGTTTTAAATATACTTTTAAATTGGAATGAATATTTGATTATGAATTTGATTTTTTTTATATTATGCTTTTTTAATTAAAAAATAATAGTTAGCGCTTTTATTTTTTATAAGTTGTTTTTATATTTTAATTTTTTTTTATGTTGTTAATTTTTTTTATTAATATTATATAGTTTTTTTATTATGTTTTAGTTTTAGTATATTAGTATGTATAAGTAATGATTATTTTTTGAATCAACTGAATTTTTTAAATTTGTAGGAAAATTGTGAAGTAAATATCCCATGACTATTAACTGTTTTGCCAGCCATTTGGTGTTTGCTCTTTTTACTTATTGATATTTTGCGGTGATGTTGTTTTTTGATCTGAACTGACTAGCATCTGAGTTTGAAGTTGTTTTGTGTTTTTCAGAACCAGCGCAGCCAGCAGATGTTTGCATATTTTTTTTATTTTCCATTCTGTTTTATTTAGGGGCTTTGCTTTTGTTATTTATTTTATTTCCATTTTTATTATATACTTATTACTTGTTTACTTGTGTGCTCTTTGCTTTGCTATATACTATTTACTTGTTTGCTTTTGCTGGTTAGGAGAATGGAGGAAGTATCTGAATTAACTTTGATGAACTTTTGGAGAAGTAGAGGTGGAGGGTTCAAGAATCTTGTCGTTGTTTTGAAAACCTAGGTGGATAACTCAGTTGTTGTAGTATGAATGTGTTTGTTTGAACCATGATTCGATTTCAATGGAGTCGACATCAATGGAGGACCTGGCGTTTGATTACATGCGCCGTTATTTTAGGTGAGAAAGAACTCGAGAAGGTTTTTAGGTGCAAAGATTAACATGCAGCATTCACGACTTTATTTTCCAAGATCATTATTCCTAATTGCCTGGTTGAACTTAGAACTGAGCTTAGGTAATTTGTTCTGAGTATCTATTATAAATGGCAAACTAAAATACGTTAGAGCAATAATAATATGAGTTAAATAAAATTAATAAGAAAAGAAAAGAATGGGGATGTAAAATTTAATAAAATAATGTTATGAACAAGGTGAAAATGTTAGAATAAACTATGAGATTGAAAGAAAGAATGTTGCTGTAATGTTATCAGGAATGAAGATGAAGGAGAAGAATTGTAATCTAAAAAAATTTCTATGAATGAGTGAATTAATATGTAATCATTCAGAGCAGATCAACTTTAATAGGAGCGTGAGGATTTATGAACCTAGAATAGGAATTTAATTATAAGAACAGGAAATAGGATGCTGTGTAAGATGTGATTAAATGTGATGGAATAGACACCCTAAAGACTGTGAAGTTGTTGATTTCTGTGGGGGTAATGTTTATGTTATAGGCTATTGTAACAGTTATAATGCAAGAGCTATTTCATCAGGAGCTCTGGTATCTTAACTACTAACACAGAAACAGTAACAGAGTACTAACAGGCAGATGAACACACAAGGAGTAAAACATAAGGGCTATGCCACAGGCCCAGAGTAATGATGCAGTGGGAGTGTAACACAATACCTAAATGATGGATTGAGTGGTGAAAATAACGAGGCACTCCGTATTGCCGTAGCCGTTTAGAAATTTGGACTGAGTGACCGACTCGGGGAGGGTACAAAAGGATGGTGGGTCAGGACGAGTAGTGGGAGAAGGTTTAGTGAAATATGGGTCCTACAAGTATAAAGATGTGGGAGAAGAACACAGCACATTGGTATTGAATTTGGCAAAGAGAACTCTAACACAATATGAATAGATAGTAAGAGTGGACTTAGAGATATTTAGCATGAATAAAAAGATTGGGTAGAAAGATTTTTACCTAAATAGGAGGATTAAAAATAAAGAATGTAGTGCTTTACAGTATAAAGAGATTCAATAGTAATGGATGATGAGTATAGATTATTAGGTAAAAGGAATATGAAATTAAGATTGCAAGTTAGTGGATAATGACAGATTTCAGTATTTCAGGACTTGGAGAATTGGAATCTAATCTAAGTTTTAAAATATGACCTTTATCACCTTCTAATATATTGAAGAATGAATAAGGATATCCCTAGGGTGTGTAAATAGGAAATCCTTGTTTTGTAGTGGACAGAGATGTGAAGTTGAGTGGGGGAGACAGTGTTTAAAGGACAGGTATGTTGGATGATATGTGGTACAGAAAGGACCACACAGAAAGGTGTTGTGAGATAAGGATGGGTTGGTTAACGTAGTTGGATGAATTTTATGACTACTGGTGAGCATAGAATCTGATTGAATAGTTAACATATGTGGATTGGATTACAGGGTTGGTTCAAGTGAGGAATGGGAATCTACCATAACATTACTTGAAGACCAAGGATAGAAGACTGTATGGTCTATAGGATTGCAAGCATAGTTTGACATAGTTAGACAGACGTTAGCAAAATGAATGTATATTCAAACAGGTTAGTAAGAATTTTAACTTTACGTTATAAGTATAGAAGGAGTTAAACCAAATAAGATAGAGAAATATGGTTTTAAGTCGTTGTGGGTGTATTTTATGTTATATACATACCAGTTATAAGAATTATTGGTTAAGTTTTAAAATGCTTATTACCAGTATTCTAGAGATCATTTTTGTTTTCATTATTGAAGTGATTTTTTTAACGTACTTTCTTGGTTTGAAGATGTCAACTAAGAAGATGTGTAATTTCAGAGAGGATGATGGTGCATATAGGGAAGTTTTGAATGTGAACTTCTATATAGGAGTTTGGCAATATGGGTTTAGATGTATGGGGTGGTTCTCCAGAGGTTTATGAGAGGTTTTATGATCAATCTGTGGTTAATGGTTGACGGGAAAGATGGCGTGATGGATTCGTATGATATGGTTTCAGTTACAGATTGTGATTGATGGTTCTATGGACAAGTTGTTTGTAGTTGTGATTATTTGGACATGTCAAGGTGTTTAGGATAAGCCTTTTTGGATGATGGCCACATGTGTCTTGTCCCGATCGTGAAGGACACTTCCATAGGCATTGGGCTGAATCCTCTTTCCTAATATAGGACAGTATGTTGGATGTGATGGGCTGATGTATCCCTCCGAGTTATGATTTAAGTCAGAATGCATGAATCCATGAGAGTAGATGACATCCACCCGAGGTTATTTATTAATTACTGTTCTTTGTCCCGAGGTTATGATTTAAGTACTTTCAACAGGATGAGAGTAGAGGTGGACTCACTATGTAGTACAGTGACTAGACCCTATTTTTCAGAATTGGATGAAAAGCAAAGAAGATGCACCTATGGGGACCCACCAAAGGGTTTTGTCCGAGCGTTTTCTACCGCGAAGACAATTAGGTGATGCTAGGAGTTTATGGAAGAAGACAGATGAGATGGGGAGATTTTGACTTTGGATCCAATGGTTAAGGAGTTTGGTCGAAGCCCTCCATTAGTTACAAGAATAAACCGAATCTTAAGAGTAAGAGTATGTTGTGTCATGGTATGTATCCAGTGACAGTACAGAATAATGGAGTGATTTTGAATACCCGTCCGTGTGGAGACTGCAATCAGTGTGGGTTGATAGATATTAGGGACACATTTATACATCCCGTCACTAATTATGAATTTAAGCTTTCCACAGATACTAGCTGTTTGAGTACCAATGTAGTCTATCTGGCTAGGTGTTCCACCTGCCCCTCGTTCTATATAGGTAAGACCAATAGGACTTTGAGGGAGCAGGTGAGGGAACATATGTATCAGATTAGGATAGCCAGTGGTACCAATGCTTTAGCCAGACATGTTATGGGTACTGATCCGCAGCATACATTTCTGTTTTGTGTATTGGAGGTAGTACATTTGAACAGGAGAGGGGGGGATATTATCAACAATACACTAGATAGAGAAATGCAGTGGATCATTAGATGCAGAGCAGATAAGCTCCCAGGTCTTAACGACAGGGTAAATATAACCCCTGTGTTGAGGAAAAGGAGATGTTTTAAACCATGACATTTTGATTCTGACATAATTGATTATTATATGCTAGATAGTTTTTAATAAAAAAGTTGATTATGCTTTTAGGATTTTAATAGTTAGCGCTTTATAGTTATTTGTTTTTTCTTAATGGGGAATAGTTTCCATTAAGTATATTAATTAGTTTTATGCATGTGTTAAGTTTTAGCCTATCAGTAATGATGTATTAGTATTTAAAATTGATAGGAATGATTATTTTTGTAACTGTCTGAAGAAGCCTAAGGGTGAAAGCGCTAACAGTTTTATCAATAAACTGCCTGGATTTTTGCAATACAGCTGGTGTTTGCGTTCTGAACTGCTATTTATCACAGTTGGTGATTGTGTTTTGAACTGTTATGGACTAGCATCTAGTGCTTCAGTATTTTTACAGCCATCAGAACCAGCGCATGGTGGTGTTTATCACTTACTACATAATTTAACATAAAAATTAATTTTAACAATGCTTTCCCTTGGAAAAATAAAGTGTTTGCTTTTGTACTCAAACTGTGAACACCTGCATGCAAAGCCAGGACTCTAACCATTATACTATCTCATCATTAAGATTTTAGCTATACATTTTTATTTAGCTACTATGAGATGTTTAAGCAATGCTGAGCAGAGGGCCTTAATGCGCAAACCCGCTCAGCTATGCTTAAACATACCATAGAATGGGAAAAAAAAGGAAAGCAATAAAATCACTTTATTTACATGTATCAGTACTCCTTGTCAGTCACAGTAAGGGCAATTGTAAAGGGACAAATAGGGGCATATTTTAAATATTGCTCTTACAAACTTAGAATGTTGATAGAGTAATAGGTTTTGCATTAGCATGACATTTCCGAAGGATGTGGCATCTTAAACTCTAAATTTTGTCATTATTCAATGACTCCAATACTCTACTATTTGCCAGGTAGGGACAGATATTTGGAGGAACACACCAAAATATGAGGCAGCATACCTCTCAACTGTACAGCTTTCTGCAAAATGTCCATATTTTTGCCTTATATTTTAGATCATTTCTCATATAATTATGGTTTTCTAGGAAATCATTGGCAAATCAATCAGGATTTAAGTCAGGAAATAATGACAGACATTTGAGTTTCAGACTTCATACCCTTCAGAAAATCTGTGCTAATACAAAACCTGTTATACTATCAACTTTCCCAGTTTGTGAGAGCAATATTTAAAAAGTGTTCCTATTTTTGGGCCTTTGTCACCCCATTATTTATGGCTCTGTCCAGATTTCCTGCTTTAAGAGGTTGAGAGGTATGTGAGGCAGACATCTGGACATTCTGCAAAAACATGTACAGTTGAGGGGTATGGCCGTATGGCACTTTTGCAATGGAGGGGGTGTGTGACAGTACCTGTCACACATTCCCCTGCATTGCTTCCTATCTACATAGCTGCTTTCAATGTCCACAGACACTGAAAGCATTTGGAAAGTTCGGTAAGGCACTTTGACAATGCAGGGTGTGTGTGACAATACCTGCCACACACCCCCTGCATTGCTTTCTATCTACATAGCTGCTTTCAGTGTCCATGGACACTGAAAGCACTTGGAAAGTACCGTACAGCACTTTGACAATACAGGGGGTACACACCCCTTGCATTGCTTTCTATCTATATTTCCTGCTTTCAGTGTCTGCAGACACTGAAAGCACTTAGAAATTGCTGTATGGCACTTTCAGAGTGCAGGGGGTGTTTTAGATGTGCGGGCACTACTTAAACACACCCCCTGCACTCAGTAGTGTTCATCTACACTTAGCCTTAGCAGTAGTGCATCTTCATGAACATGCAAGGCGCGCTGCTAAGGCTATGAGGAAAAAGACATGGTTCAATCCATGCAGGAATAGCACTATTCCTGCATGGAGTTTATTGAATCCTTGGGTAAGTGTCTATACTTAGAAAAAGGAGTAACTGTTGAGAGGAAGAGAGAAGTATGAGGAATGACACTTGCAAGACAGAGAAGTCTACAGCCTGCAAATAAGGGATGAATGTTTGCCCTAGGGTGGGCAAGAAGGAGTTAAATTAGACTAGCCTGGGGAGTCACAGTTACAAATCCAATTAGCTTGCAGGTGTGTTTTTAGAGATTTCTTGAACTGAGCTAAGGACATTGTGGCTTATACATTTGTGGGCATAGTGATCCATCTTTTAGCTATAAAATGTGAATGGAAGGACACTCCTGCAGAGCTGTTGGCTTAGAATAAAGGGAGGCTCCTGTAGAGTTTTTGGCTTAGAATAGAGGGAGGCTCCTGCAGAGTTGTTGGCTTGGAATAGAGGGAGGCTCCTGCAGAGTTTTGGCTGCGAATAGAGCGAGGCTCTGGCAGAGTTGTTGGCTTAGAATAAAGGGAGGCTCTGGCAGAGTTGTTGGCTTAGAGAAGAGGGAGGCTCCTGCAGAGTTGTTGGTTTTAGTTACTTGAAGGAGAGGTGGTTGTTGGAGTGCAGGACCCTAGTACTGGAGTAAGGATGTATTAGGTTATGTAATACAGGGGTTTTATCGGGGTAGTAAAAAGTTGAGTTGTTTAAGGGCTGAGCAGTGGTATGTTTGTTTTGGGCTGGTGGCAGTGATCTTTGCAATTTTGTTATAGCAGGCATCTAGTTTAGTTATGTCTGATTTTCTATGACTGATGAGAGTGGGGGAGACATATAGAAGAGTAGAAATAAGATGTGTTTGTGCAGTTTTAACTCTGGTGCTGTTTGTGAGGAATTGTTTATTTCTATATAGTCTCTCCCATTTTTTATGTACTTTCTTTATGGTGAGTGAAATGTGAGTGTCAAATTTCATATTGCAGTCTATCTCAACTTCTAGATGTTTGGTTTGAGTGAGAGGAAAGATATGTTATTGTTAGAAATGGTAGCAAATGTGGATATGGGAGTGGAGTGATTAGTAGGCTGGAATATACATATGTGCATGTGTGTGTGTCCTGCTATGGCTTGTCATCCTAATTAGGAATAGGTTTTCTGGTCTGCACCCAGATATTGGCAGGGTTTACTCAATATTCTCAGAACCCTTGAGTCAGCTTAAGCAGCTAATTGGAAAGTTAATGACACCAATTCATAGATATTTCAAGGCAACTGAGTCTTATGACCATTTACACCTTGCTAATACCCTCCCTCAGGTCACCCCTCATAAATTATCTAGGTTATGTTTAAAGAAAGATAGTTAATATGCAGAGGAAGTTTATTCCAAAGGTTTTGAAGGTGAAATTGTAACCCTGTCTCTCTACCATGTTTCATTTATCTAGTGATGAAGATTTACATCCCTGTTTCTAGTCTTGGTGAAACCATTGGACTTACATAAATACGAGAGGTCCAGGACAGTTAGGTCCCTAATAGTGAGGTAAGAGAGACAGATATCTCCCTTCAAAAGTCTGTAAGACATTGAATAAATGGATAGAGCTTCTCTTGAAAGATCAGATGCTTTAAGTCTTTAGAATGAATGCACTTTTGTCAGCACATGTGTGTATGTAGCTATATCTAGCATCAATAGCGTATTAGTTCCTGATGAAGGGCTTATGAAGTCTGAATGTTTGAGCAGTCTGTATTGTAAAACCTATGTTAGTCCAATAAAACATATGACATCCTTTTTGTGTTACAATGTTTTCTATCAGTGGACAAGCATGGTATTTCTCCTTTTCCAATATTGAATCCAGACATCTGACAAGACTCACATAACAGAAGACTTAATTGTATTCTCCTGTGCTAAGCATGATTGCCTAGTTTCAGCTGTGGCATTAATCCCTTACACAGACTTGTCCTATACCATGCTAATATCAGAGTGCTGTTTTATGAGTAACACTTTTACTCCATGACCAGTGTGGTATTAAGTTGCATATGGATGTTAATGCCATTTTGTGTCATGCACACATTGCCTTATGAATCCCACTTACCAAACCTTAACAGGTAAAGAAATTAATTTCATTTATTTAGTGTTGGTTGGGCAACCTGTCTTTGGTTCTCCATTTAAAGAAAACTTAATATTTGTCATTTTGAACTCCTTAATGAAGGTAAAATGCACATAGTACATTTACTGAATGCTGCAGCCAAGGAATAGTTAACTTGTTAGGCATTTAAAAAAAAAATACATACAGCAGCAACTGGTTACACTGGACTAGTTGCCACCACAAGGTTTTGATTAAAATCATTACTTATGAGTGACTTGTTAAGGATATGCATAAATATAATGAAAGAGCAGTCTGTTCAACATCCTGACATCACGGATGATAGGTTTGTAGAATGTGGCTATGGCACTAAATTACTTCAGATGAAAATAATAAAAAAAAAAGACAAACTAAAGTCAAACCTTCTTTTAACAAAGAATAATGGATAGTGCAGAGAAATCGGAGGAAAATGAGGTGACAGGAGGTCAAACAAGATGGATACAAGCAAAGATGATGGACTGGATACATACAGATACAAATTACAAGATCAGCAGAAAGTGTTTTGCTGCAGAAAGTTCTAAGCAAAATGACAGCTGGTTGATTATCTACCAAAATCTGTCATAATGATATAATACCTGAACTTTCATAAATAAAAAAATAATTCACAGAAATGATCATGTATCATAGCCTTTGAGGTCACGTCCTAATCAGTATGTCTTAAGATCCTAATTCCATGCCAACAGATTAAAAAAAACACATCAGGCATTTTATCTAAAATGTGTAACATCAATTCTAAATCCATTTTTGGTATCCTTGTCACAAGGAACACATTCTGCATCTAATATATCATTTTATTAATTTATTTATTATTTAATATGCTCATTAGTTTGCTTGCTGGGATTATTGCTAGATATCAGTGGTGTTTTAAAGTGACATTTTATTTAAAACTTATATAGGAAGTGAATGAATGATGAATTGTAGTGTACAGTTATAAACAATATTTCAATATATATTCTCTCTTTATTTCTTTCATTCTTCTTTTTTATGCTCCTTACTAATTTTATTTTTTTATACAAACTGACATTTCTTCCTGAATATTAATGTTTTGTGGAAAATAAAAAAAAAGAAAACTCCAGTGGTTGCAATTATATATGAAGACAACATGTAATAGAATTTTGCAAAAGTTGTTCAGCCCTATGCATTTTAAAAGGTGTGCTGACCTTGGTAGATAGCACTGTAAACTAGGAGGCACTTTCAATCTAATAATCTTATCATAGGGATTCTGCAGTACTTTATTTATTTGTACAGTCTGCTTGTTTTTCAAAGTAAACCAAGTGAGGAGGACTCAGTTACAAAGAAGCTGCTACAAAATATATATAGTAGTTGCATGCATTTTAAGTCAGCTGATGCAATTTTAAGTATAACACAGTCATTGCTAGGCATTGCTTGAATGCAGTTAGCTCTTCTAGTGCTTTGTCTAGCAGCATATCTTTGCACTTTAATACAGTTGGAAAACAGAATGTGCAACTCAGTAGAACATTCATTGCTTATTGTGATTGACTATGTGCTTTCTTGTAGACATTGAACTCTTTTAATCAGGCATTAGTCCAACAAATGGTGCCCTCGTTGCTGGCCTTGGTCTGCCATAAAGCAGCTTCATGTAAATCCATCCCCACAAGGTCAGGTACAAAGTGTAAATTATTTTAAGCAATTGTTATATTTATACATTTGTTATGATCTTATATGTTAAAGGAATGGCTGATAAAGCTAATAAAATAAGCAATATTGCACATTAATGTTTATGATTGTTTTCACATGATTGACTGAATTATTCTTTGTTGACTGGATTAGTTCCACTAGAAGAGTGCCCTTATTTCAGGGGAGACATACTCTTTTTAAGGAGAACTGCTATGTGGCACTGAAGGTCTGTTACTACAATTCTAAGAATTCCAATATGGAGGAGAGTGCAGCAAAGATGGAGACAAGAGCAGATGAAAATGTGAAAGAAATGTTAATTATAGTGAAATAAGTAGTAGAAATTATATTGAAAGAAAGCAAAGAAGTAAGACTGATAGCATGTGATATAGCTAAAGCCTTTGGTAAAGTGAGTCATAAATCAATGTGGAAAATGTTACAGGCATATGGCATAGCAGAAGAATATTAATGCAATAAAACATGTTATGAACATTTATGGGACCTGGATATCATAAATTGATGGATGAGAAAAAATAAAAACTAAGAGAACAGTAAAACAAGGATGCCCAATGTGTATGTCTTTACTTGTATTAGTAATTAATGTAGTAGTAGTAGTACAGACATATAACATTTGGAACAAAAGATGGAAGTTAGAAGAAAATGTTATATTACCAGTGTGGTGCCATATGCAGATAATTTAGTTCTAATAACAGAAAAAAGGATGGATAAATGTGGGATAAATAAGGATTGAAAATATGTTTAAAATTTCTGGTTTGAAATAAAATAAAATGAAGAATATGAGATTTGGCAAGATAAAAAAATGGAATATATTTCACAAGAAAGGAACTATCGGTTTTGGAAGTGTTGATTATGAATGTGTGATGGGTCAGTGGAGAGAGATAGTGAAACAAATAAAACACTGTTTATTTTGTGGAAAAGTTTTTTATTTATTTCACAAAAAGACATACCCCAGAATTTAATTAACTCTGTGAAGGCTTAGTGTAGAGCTTACATGGAATGTTATTGTGTCCGTGTACATAGTTCCCCCTCGGCAACATGCCATACATATTAATCATGGTGTACTGCTGAGGGAGAGCCATGGAACATGGTTATTGAATCAGTGTAGGGAGTGTAGTGCCAACTGTGTCCACAGATGAGTAAGATGCTCCCTGCACTGTCCAACTGTATAAAGTCAATTGCGTATTTAAGTGTTCTGTTAATTTATTTTATTTTTTTAAAACATGTTTGTGTGGCATGGTGCGGAGTGCAGCAATGATAAGCGATGCTGAGACACTTGCCAGATATCTAAAATAGAAACTAGATGCAATTATTTATTTAAATGTCATGTTTATGTATAGCTGACTGGGTTTGCATGGCACAGTGTGGTGCTCAGCAGTGCTTATAGGCAGCTGAGAGGTATATATAAATGTGTAGCTGAATTCCACATATCCTCATAGCTAAACTGGTAGATGTACAGCTTCATGAGTAATAGGTGCAGAGTTTGAATAAATGCAAGGGAAAATAAGCATTTATTTTTGAAATACAAATTATACCAATTTGATTTAAATTCTGGCCTGTTGCCCTCTGCTAAGCGCTGCTAAGACCTGCTAAGCTCTGTTAAGCACCGCATAAACACAATAATGGCTGAAAATGTTTATGCATTGCTCAGCTGTACTTGGCTGGTTTGCGCACTGCTAAGCAATGCTAAGCATACTGGTCCTTGAGTTTTCGCACTGCTCAGCTGTGCTGGTTTGGTCTCTGCTGTGTGATGCGCTGCATTTTTAAATGTTGACCAATGGTGTGTACGGGCAGGAAATCAGGTTATATTAAGTCCAATAGGCATAAACTGAGAATACAAATGAAACACAGCAACCAGTAAATAACAAAGAATAACCATGAAACTGGAACCACACCAACATATTTTAATTTAGCTTTGTCAAGACTAAAGCGCTAAATTAAAATACGTTGGTGTGGTTCCAGTTTCATGTTTTTTCTTTGTTATGCCCAAATGGTAAGTATACAGCATAATCCATTGCAGGTCTGTCTTTGAGGGATACTATAGTAGGCATTGGTGAGGGTTCATACTTTTGAGCACAGCAATGGGGCACCCTGGAGTCCAGGGTCATGGTCAGACTTCTTGTAAAAAACTATGAAGGTTGGTTTTTGCAGTGAGGTTACCAGGTCTCAGAGTGCAAGATGGAGGCCTGGAACCAGCTGGCAAGGGTCCACACCAGTGAAACTAGTATTCCCCGCACAGGTGAGGCATGTCATCACTACTATTATAACCAGAAGTGATGTAAGGGGGATCCCTTGGACACCTGGGTCCAAGAATTTTAGGCATGGGATGTCCCACATGTATGTACTTTTACCTTTGTACCACCAATATCTAATCTGAATGTCTGCTAAACTGGTATGCATAATGTTCTTCTGTCCCAACAGCTGCAGAGGAGAGGGCTCGCAACCTCGAGGCACATTTTGGGTGCTTGACCAGGTTGCACCATGCGTGTGATGAGTATGAATGTATTATGCAAACTGCAGTGAAATAAGCAATGAAGAAAAAAGCATTACCTGCAATAAAGTATGTACATTAAAGTTTGTATTGCAATAAATGTGAACTTAGAGCTATAGTGCAATAAATGAATAATGACAACTGTAGTGCAATAAAACCATGAAACAATAGCGTTACCTGCATTAAAGTATATACAAGATGGTCTGTAGTGCAATAACTGTGGAAGCAGAGCTATATTGCAAGATCTGAATAATGACAACTGTTGTTCAATAAATACTCAAAACAATACCAGAAACTGCATGAAAGTATATACAATAAAGTCTGTAGTGTAATAAGTGTGGAATTAGAGCTGTTTATCAAGAAATGAATAATGCCAACTCTTCTGGAATAACTCATGAACCACTACCAATAACACCAAGGTTAATTGTGTACATCAGGTTTGTCTTGATTTAACCATTGCAGTACAGCTGTATGCATTCAGCCTGTAATAGAAGGTGTTCCAGTTAAATATAACACTACAAGCAAATATAATGGCAGCCAAATGTCTTATTTAGCATATACAGTACTGGTCAAGAATGTTTCTAGGCCAGTATTATATGCATATTGCTTTGTCATCCACAAAGAGCAGGTAAGCAAGGTATATGGGTGAGGTAGCCCACTCCATTATCTGATATTGTTGGTTGACTTCACAGATATTTCAAACCAGTAACAATATATTGTACACTTGCATTCTACATACTAATGTATAGATTACCTACTATCTCTGTCATGCTTGTATTTCATGCATGGGTGTTCTACTGTCACCGCAGTCTAGTATGCAACTGTAGTAGTACTACCAGGTCATATATTGGCTCCATGTGAGCTCTAGACAAATATCAGTCAGTCAGTAGTCAGCAGTGGCTCAGTTTGTTAAATGCTCTGTCTGTAGTACATTTTACCACATACAGACCAGGGTTCTAATCCAGTGCTATGTAGTATTAAATATTACAGTATCGTTCACATAATGTTTACAGATTGTCTCTCCACAGGAACTGCAGGTAAATGGGTGAGGCAGCCTATATTATGATTAAATAATTGTATGTTTAGTTGTCACAGACTGTTAAAATCATTAGTAAGGGGTGGTAAGTAAGATGGTCAACTGAGAGCAATGAAATTTGAGAGCTCCATAAACTAGTATAATAAAATAGGAACATTTTATTATTTTCAAGTTTAAAACATTGGAAATCTGTAGATAAACTACTAAACTACACAAATATCAATTTTGGTGGAGATATACAAAAATTTTCCTGTCACGTAACTTGGAGATCTATTGAGTCACTGAATATGAACAACTCATGGAATTCTCATCCAGATGCTGCTTTGAAAAAAGAACTGCAATTGATGACATCTACCTTACAGGAACTATCTTTGAAGATGGATGACTTTAAAAATGACTTAGAAAACCTCAAATTAAATTTTCAAAAACAGACTGATACTCTTAAGGAACTATTACAACAACACCATACAAAATAACAAATATAAAGACTTCTCTAAATGACATTGAAGGGAGACTCAAAAAGGAAGAATTCCAGAAAGAATTTCTGCTTAAACAGAATGCATGGCTGCTTAACAAAATAGATGACTTAGAAAACAGGGAAAGGAGAAAAAACATAAGGATCTTTGGTCTGCCTGAAAACACTGAAAGAGAAGACATTATTTTATTCTTAACAACCTGGATTCCTGAATTTTTAGACTTGAAAGAGAGACTTTCATTTGGAATTGAAAGGGTGCATAGAAGTGCATAGAAGACTGAGGAAACCTGCGTTAAACTCAACAAATACTCCACCTAGATTTATAGTTATAACATTTCTTTCATTTCTGGACAAGGAACTAATATTAAAATCTGCTTGGAGAAAAATCACCATTAAAATACAATCAAAGTCTGATAAGGTTTAACAATGATTATTCTTTCAGAATAGTAGAACAAAGGAAAAAGTCTGGCCAATAATAAAACTGTTGAAATAAAACAACATTAAAGCACAGCTTGGTTTTCCAGCCAAGATAAAAGTACTTTTTGCCAATGAGATGAGAACCTTTAATGACTTAGAAGAAGCTACTATATTCATCAAAAACAACAACATAGTGTCTATCACAGAAGAAATGGAATAGCTGGCTCCTACTCTTAAAAGAATAAAAGAAACAAATCCTTGGACTGATGCTAGAAAGAAGAAACAAAAAACTGATCCCAAGATAGCTGTCCCCAAAAATAACTCTTACAACTACATCTCTCAATGCATCAACTGATATGGAACAGCACTTGTCATCTGTTTTTATTTAAAAAGGAGGGTTTCATAAACAACTGAAGAACAGTAATGATTGATTCAGAATGTTCAAAGAGTCCAATAATTCTTCACAAACAAAGGTAGGTCAAGATGGTTACTATTTACATTATATATAAGCCAAACAAAGCAACATACAATACAAACATAGAAGTTTTTATTCCACTACTTGGACCCAGTGAATACATACTTTGTTCATTTTTTCATTGATTTTACTTATAATAATTTATGTAATTAATTAACTAATTCAACAAGGTATCATTCATCAGAGTTCAGACTCAAATGTAATAAAATTAACATCATATATAATAGCAGTAACAGTAGAGTGTTTCAAAAAAAAAATGCTGTCATGAATTTAGAAATGTCATGTATAACCTGGTTAAATAATAGTAGCAAGCTCTTAGTACAAATGTCATCATTATTCTGTCTAAATATAGTTAATATCATTTATGGCATGTATCATAGCTTTGAGTGCTGTTTGCTCAATCCTGATATGGTGTGCGTGGATGCAGCCATGTCTGGCAGCTAGTACAAATGTCATTATTATTCTGTCTAAACATAGTTAATATGAATTATGGCAGGTATCATAGCTTTGAGTGCTTTTTGATTAACCCTGACATGGTGTGTGTGGATGCAGCTGTGTCTGGCAGCTGTTGCATGTTGCCATTTTCATCTCCAGGAAGCTGTGGTTTGCAGCTTGTGATCATGATTTACTGATGCTTGTGTATTAGGAAGAGATATTTGGTGTTTTAGCCTGGATCCATGGGAAAGGGGTGGATAAAACTGTGATTTGGGATATTTTGGCAGAGAATAGTTTGTTTATACATCTGCTGAGTAGGAGGTGGGAAGGCTGGAAGAATGTGTTATCTGTTGTGGTAGCTTGTTGGGAGTTTTTTTTTTTTTTATCTGTTTGATCTCCGTTCTTTTCCTGGCTGCTGCCTCGCTGAAAAGGAGGGAAGGAAAGGGGAGGAAAGGAGGCTTGAAGTTGCAGTGAAGTGAAGCTTTGTTTCAGGTGCATCATGAGCTTCTGGTATGCAGTACACATGCACACTAACAGAAGCAGAAACTCCCAGGTTGTGATGGTAACGGAGACAGAGCGGAGATACTGCTTAATGGCTTTGAGGAGCCTCTGAGATGATTCTCGGCAATGAAGTTTTTGGTTTAAAAAAAAAGAAAAAACAATATATATATATATATATATATATATATATATATATATATATATATATACATATATATACATATACAATAAAGGGGCTGTTTTAAACCACATGTATACATGTATACATATTGATGGTCTCCCAACACTTTGTTTATCTCATTAAGTTGATTCTTGATAAAAATAAATAAATAATAAGGGCAATTTTATATTTTAAATGTATTTTAGTCCAAATACATTAAGGACTTACATAAGAGTGGAAGTCTGAGTTATTGTGAAAGGCTAAGAACAGTTGGTCTTCTGCAGTACCCTTTGCAATGGTCTGAGAGGTGATCTTGCTTGGACATGTTGGGCATGTAGGGATAGTTTACTCTGGGGGTGTTTGGGGTTGCCATGAAGTGCTAGACAATCATCAGATTTCCTTTGTGGAAATATCTGTGGGAATGGAAGGTGTGTTGAATGGTTCACTGGCAGAGTGGCCACTGCATGGAACAGGCTGGTAAAATGGAACAGGACAAATATTGGTTGAGATATTTTAAGAACAGCCTGGAAACACACCACATGAACTAGTGAATGATATTCTGGCAAACTTGGATGGGCATTGTTGCCCAAGCTTGAAGTACTGATATGTGTGCTTGTAAGGATGGAAATATACTTATAACAAATAAGAAACTATAAGGGTCTCCTAATTTAAAGTCTATGGACTGTATAAACATGTATAGAATGAGCTAATAATAAGAATAAGGATTACAGCTTGTGGTCTCTCAAATAACTAAGCAACAGCCAAAAAAAACATACACAATAGTTATGTAATATATGATTTTAGTAAATCTAGACATAAAATATATAATTGTCATATAAGATAAAGCAGTCTGCTGAATTTAGATATTAAAGACAAGATTTAATAACATGGGCTTGCGTACAATAACACTACTGTCTTAACTTGTCATAAATGGCATACACTACATTGAATATCAAGGGGGAGCATGATAATTTTCATATAAGTAAATATATATAACAAGTCATGTAATTGCTTTAACTTGAATTGTAGTTTTTGTAACCCATCTTGACCATATATAATACATAAGTGGTTACCAAGGTAACTAGTGTTTATACGTGACAACAGACTGACAAAGTTGTTCAAGAGAAACAATAGAAGCCTGACCTTGAAATACCACAGAATGTAACAATCATATTCTGAACAAATAGTATTAAATTGACAATAGACACTCAGTTTAATAACATGGGCTTGTGTATAATAACACTACTGTTTTAACTTGTCATAAATGGCATACACTATTTTGAACACCAAGGGGAAGAATGATGATTTTCTCATATAAGTAAATGTGCATAACAAGTCATATAATTGCTGAAACTTGAATTGTGGTTTTGTAACTCATCTTGACCATACATAATACTTAAGCTGTTACCAAGGTAACTAATGTTTTATACATGACATCAAACTGACAAATGTGTTCAATGGAAATAATAGAAGCCTAAACTAGGAATGTCACAGAATGTAACAATCACATTCTGAACATATAGTATTAAATTGACAATAATCACTCAGTTTAACCTTTGCTGATATACAAAATAGAATGTTGCCATTTAAATCTAAAAACTTTCAGTATATGCCATAAAATGGCAATTTATGAATATGCAAAGGAACTTGTAATCATTAATCACAATAAGTGAATTTGTTGTTTTTAACCTATAATTTCACTCATTTTATAATAAGAAATGATAGATATGAAAATCCTTATGTGTAGGAAATGGGGGAAGAGGAATGCACTGATAATTAAACTGCACTTTCATCAATGTTCACATAAAACAAACTTGCTTTAAGTAAGTTAGCAACAGAGTCATTACTTAAATGCTGGCAAACAATGAAATATAACTTCTGATATTGGCAGTAAAATGCATTTTATTATAAACATAGGTATAAATATTAGTACCATCTATTTATATTAAGTAATATGTTTTGAAAGACTTCCTCAATAAGGGTGAATATGTTAAATAACTGTGTGCTATTTTCTTTTATTGAGGTTTTATATATGATAATTCCTGTTTTACTATGATTGAATTGCTTGTCATTTACCTTTCATGTAAATATTAATTGCTTATACAATAAATATATATTTATATTGCAAGACATTTATATTATATTAGAATTCTGTCTAATCTGCAATAGTACTATATCTGTTCAAAATAATATAAATATTGTTTATTGCTATTACAAATATTCTCCATATGATAATTCAATTTATGGAACTCAGATGTTCTAGATTATCAAGGTATGAGTGATAATCTGATGGACTTAGGTTTATCTATCAGATTAGGAATGATTTTCATTCTATGGCTAGTGCGGATCTTAGTTTTGTTAACATTTATTAATTTAAATTTGTTATTTCACAAAAACATTTTTAGTATGCCTGACCAAAACATTACTTTATGGTAAATGCTCAAAGTATACAACTGATAATTTCTTTTAAAATCTCAAACATATACTTTATAGTTATCAGAGGAAAATGTTTAATAGTTACAATAAAACAAAAATATATAGCCTAAATTACCTAAGATGGATTTAAGTTTATTATCTTTAAATACCAATGGCTTAAACAATCCTAGCAAGAGATAAAATCTACTGAAATATTTAAATCTGAACAAAGCACAAATTGTCTTTCTTCAAGAAACTAATTTCAAAACAAATGACAATTACAAATGGAATCCTAAGGAATATATGATACTGGCGCAATCCACTTATAAGACAAAAACAAAAGGGGTAACAATTTTATGGAAAACAAATGTGCTTACGCAGAAATCATTTATAACTATAAAGATAAAGAAGGCCTTATGGCATTAGTAATAGTTAAATATAATAACTGAATATGGACCCTAGCCAGTCTATAATAGTTCCCAGGGATTGGAACAGGAACTGTTAAAAAACACTTGGATTTCATTCCCAATAATTATAAAGGTAACTTAATATTAGCAGGAGATTTTAACTGTATATTTGATATTTCTGAATCTACAAATAAAAGACTGCTGCATGCATCTGCTGTATCAAAAGCTTTAAACTAGTGGGTAGAATCATTTCATGTTGTAGATACTTTCAAATTTAAAGAAGATAAATCGTTGTTGTTTTCCCATCAAGATCACAGATTTGGTACCCAAACTAGACATGATAAAATATTTACTGCCCATGACTTACACTCTAAAATCCTTAATTTCTCAATCACTCTCTGCCCCTTTTCAGACCACAGTTCATTGATACTAAAACTTCAAAATGGGTACAAACCATTAATCTTTAATCCAGAATTCCAGCATATATAACTCAAATTAAAGAGTTCAAACCCTGGTTATTATCTAAATTACAGTTCTTAGATATTAATTACACCACAGAGATAAATAAAATAATGATATGGGACTCATTCAAATTTTACATATATGGTAAAACCCTAACTTGGTATAAAAAAACAGCAAATGAGATTCTGAATTATTAGATCTACAATCCAAACTTTTGTCAGTAAAAGCTGAAATAAATCAAAATCATTTGGATATGAAAAAGAAAGAAGTATTAAACAATAAATGCAATGAAATTCTAATACATAAAACTAGTTTAGCTTTCGAAAAACTAAAAATTAATACCTTGGCCACTATTCCCAAATATCTACATAATTTATCCACAAGAATCAAAATACAATCAAAAGTTAATAACCTTAAAAGTATCTTCCATGAAAAGAAAGGAAAAAATGTCCCAGATCTAGGTGACATTCTTGATGGCTACAGAAATCACTATATGGAACATTTCCAAAAAGAAAATATACATTTTCTGAGGTACAAGCAAACACAGGAGGGTTATGGCTGACAAAGTTTGCAGATGACTGCAAACTGGGCGCCGTAGTCAAAAACACATCTGACACAGATATCCTTCAGAAGGGCCTCACAGAAATGGATAACTGGTGCCAGAGCCATGGCCTAAAGTTAAATGCCAAGAAATGCATAGTCATACCCTTCGGGAAAAACAAGGTTACCCCTAGCTACCATATAGGTGGCAATCCACTGAGCACAGAAGAGTTATATCAGGGACCTGGACCCAGGTTGACAGTAGCCTTTCATTTGACACTCATATTGCTAAAGTAGTTAGGAAGACCTTCTACATTGCCCACCTTATCATGAAGGGATTCACATCTAGATCAAGGGAGGTCATAGTCTCCCTATACTCATCACTCATCAGACCAATGATTGAGTACAATGCCCCATTCAGAATGTATCTGACCCGACACTTGCAGCAGCTGGAGAAGCCACAAAAGTTCCTCACCAAATGGATAAAGGGTCTCAAAAATCTGTCTTATGCTGCCCGACTGAAAGAACTCCAGCTCTATTCAGTTGCTTACCGCTTGCTCAGAGGTGACCTGTGCCTGACATACAAGGCCATGTCAAACCCAGATTTGATGAACATGTTTCACCTCAAAAAATCTAGATCCCTCAGAGCCACAAGGGCGGGAGACTTAAACCTCGGCACGGTTATTAATAGGATGTGCTGGAGGGATAGATTTATCACCCAAAGACTCCCTATGCTGTGGAACAAAATCCCAGTATATGTGAGGCAGAGCACCTCGCTGGCCTTGTTCAAGAGGAATCTTGACCAATGGATGGGAGATCGCAGATATACCCCAGGGATTACCTCAGTGTCACTGCTAGACAGAGGCACAGCAAAATAATGGGCATAGTTTCTCCAAACTAAAGGGGTGGTGTAAGCCACAAAACTATGGGCTAGGCTTGTAAATGCCCTCGGGCAGATAGCCTAGTATGAACCTATGAATCTATGAACCTATATCAATCAATTAAATCTAGATGAAAAATGTTCTAATATAAAAAAAACAGAAAAATTAAAACTAGATCTGCAAGCACCCATATCCTACAAAGAAATTACAGATACAATAAAAAAGGGTAAAAATAATAACGCTCCATGTATAGATGGCATAATTATGGTACTATATAAACTTTTTCCTTCAAAGATACTATCCCTCTTCCTTAAAACTCTATTAGAAATTCAGTCACAGGCTTTAATACCACCTTCCTGCAGATATTCCTTAATCACACCAGTCATAAAGGAAAACAAATCCCCAAACCTCTGTACCTCATAAAGACCTGTATCATTATTAAATAATGACTATAAGATATTTATGACAATATTAACTAACAGAATGAAAATACCACTATCCAAAACAATAAATAATGATAAACCTGGATTTATATATCATAGACACACAGATCACAATATTAAAAGGATAATTGCTCTTATAGATTATGTTAATAAAGAAAATAAAGAAACAATCATAATTGGCTTAGATACAGAGAAAGCCTTTGATTCCCTGCACTGGGACTATTCATTCAAAATCCTAATGCTATTTGAATTTTCTGCACATATATATACAAATAATTTAGCATATGTCAAGTTAAGTCCTTTTACCTCTGAATCTATACATATAACAAAAGGCGCAAAGCAGGGATGGCCCATGTCACCGATTCGATTTGCTCTGGCTATTGAAATATTGGCAGATTCAATTCGTAACAATATAAACATCAAAGGAATAGATGTTTATGAGCAATACAATTCTAAATAATGCTATTCACTGGTGACATATTACTAACATTATCTAATACAAAAGAGATATTAGAAAAATTAGATATATTAATTGACAAATTTCACATGACTTCAGGACTCCATTTCAATAAATCAGAATCAATTTCAGAATCAAAACTTTTATTTTTAAATAAAAAAAGAACTGTAGGCTAAGAGGATCACATTATAGGGAAATAAAATTCTACCTTAAAATATCTAGGAATTGAGTTATCGAAGGCTAATAATGAATTAGTCTCAAAAAGCTACAATAATATCATCAATACAATTAAAATCTCTGCAGAAAAATTGAACAAAATAATATTAACATTTGAAGATAGACTACAGTTAATAAAATGATTTACTGCCCAAAATCCTATATATAGCCTTGGCAATACAACTGTTACCAGAAAGGAATATACTTAAAGAAATAAATTCATGCCTAATAACATTTTTATGTTTTCCCAAAAGAAAAATAATAGCTTTAATACATCATATCAGACCATGGAAACAGGGAGGATTAAACATTCCTGATATAGAAACATGCATAAAAGCATTAATATCTAAAACAATCTCAGATTGGATAAGTCCAAGTTACTCTGCAAATTGGAAAGAATTACTAACTGTAATATCAATACATGAATTTGATTTGCAAAAAAAATTCAAATAACTGATAAAAACAATTTGCCATGGCACAAATTATGTATTAGTATGCAATATAACATAACTAGACCCACTAAAACTGGTATGATTAATTATTACATTGATTAATTCAGGAAAATTATTAATGCAAATATAGATTTAAAAATTTGGTTTGCTCTTTTAACACCATTTATAGTCCTAAAGAACTTTCCTCATAAAATATATAGAGACATTATTAATTCCTGGGAATAGAAAAGATTTGTTTGTTGGCTCCAATGTATCAATGAAATAAAAGTTTTAGATATGCAAGAAATAAAAACAACATACAAAATTCCACAACAGGACTGGCTAACTTTACAGAGTATTCGATCATATTCGCAAGATTTAAGTAGAATAATTAGCAATTTTTCATTTAAAGAAACACTTAAATTTACAAAATACATATATGAAATCATATATAATGAATTTGACATGGGGAACAGTATTTCAACATTTTACAAAATATTGATAAACTACAAAACAGCACCCAAAACTTCATATTGGAAATATATAACAAAAGGACACTCAGTACAGTTAACTGAAGATATTAAAACAAATATCTTATTATCAACAAAATATACATCCTTTACGGAATACTGGAAAGTTTTTAATTGGAAGAGCATCCTTAACCCCAGACAGAATCACTAAAATTAGTTCTTCCATAAAAGGAATATGTTGGAGAAGTGAGCAAGTACACAATGTAGATTGGAACCACATTTTCTTTGATTGTGTTAAAATTAAGCCATTTTGGAATGGTATTAAGGGTTTCTACAAGCTTTATTTAATGAAACATTTTAGTTAACTAAAGCTCTTGTATTATTAAATGTAAAAAAGGTCCACATTTGAATAGGTCAAACATATCTAGTATAGACTATACTTGCAATTTCAAGGAAGTGTATAACAAGAAGATGGAATACAAGCACTATACCATCTTTGGAAGGCTTCTACAGCTTACTGAAGACCACAGCATTATTGGAAATTAAAATTAAAGAACTAAGAATTTATCCAAAGTAATTTATCAACAACCATTGGGGAAAAGTCTTATTGCTGATTGACACTATACAGTAATTGATCAGACACTCTGATAATGGATTGGACATGCTTATAGTGTCAGGCTAATGTAAATAGTGTACATAGTTATTTAAGATGTTATGTATAAATATTATGGAATTCCTTCAAATGTATTTGAAAAATAAAACATTCCAATAAAAAAATCATTAGCAAGAATGCGAAAGCACAGCATAACATAAAGGAAATAAATATAAAAATAATAAAATAAAATGAAATAAATAAAATGTGTAATCTTGGTATGGCTACATACCTGGAGTGTCTGTTCAAAGTTGCTGTAGCCAATTCATACATTCCATGCAGACATTCAATGCAGTCACTGCTATTGGGTTCAATCCCCATGCCTGCCAAGCAAGGCATAATAGTTGTTTAGGGTTTGTACTATACACAGGTATGTCGCTCAAGTTTCATTCTGTTATGTAATGTAATTAGTAGTGCATAATCCATCTGTCACAGGATTACTATTGGCATGATTACCTAAATTGCAAAGTATTCCTACATCAGCCCATAGTACACCTTAGTAGCTATATAGGTCCACCCGATGTGCCATTGTTCTATGTAGTAGTGTACCTGCAGCTGTTCCTGCTTGGCCCATACTGTCACATGCAAATTGAGACATCTGTATGTGCTATAGCAGCTATAGGGGACTTGTACACATAAATAAAGGGCAGACCCATAGAGTACATAGTAGTGATGTTGTGAAGTAAATAGCCTATAATGTTATTAATGGACTGTTTTACTCTCTCTCCCCACCCCTTATCTTCATTTAATTGTTATTGTTATCCATTGGTTATGATTTACTATTCACATATGTTGTTCAATTACCTGTATTTTTGGCATGTGTATTATTGTTATGTATTATAATGGTTGCATACCACTGTACATATGACATTATGAATGTTTTCTATTTACGAAAATGTATTTTGCTGTTCACATCTGAATATGATTTTTTTCTGTACATATCATTAATGCTATATAGTTTATTGCTGTCATTATCTATCTAAATACTAAAGTGTTAATTGGAGCTTTTCTCCTCTAACCTCCACTGAAAAAAGGCTATCAAGCTCAGATGGACAAACCCGGTCAGCAAATGTAAAATAAATAAATATTAACATATCTTGTTGAATTACCTGTTTTGTTGGCCTTATGTTGTAACTGTTACTGGGATGCTGCTAACATACTGACTGTTCTGGGATGTCTGATTGTGTTCCACATAATATGCATTGACATATAATTGGGTTATTCCCACTGTTCTCATATGCTGTTATTAATAACTATGTTTTGTTCATATCTAACCTGTATTTATTGCTATGCCTCCATCAGGACAGAAAGTCAGGACTAGCTGCTTCTTGGTGATCTGCCTACCTTGCCTCAACTGGTAATGACACTGGGTCATAGCACATCTGGGACCCAGGCTGGTGGTACTCCAGCCACTGCCCCTGCACCACTTGTTGTGTTAAGTGGAACTGCCTCAGAGGATGAGTCCTGGCCTTCTACTGGAGGGGGGAACTGCTGGTCATGGTGTGCAAGATCATTCCTTGGACCTATGAAAGTCACCATTTGATTGAGGGCAAACTGGCCAACCTGGTAGGTCAAGCTGGCCTTGGTGCCCAGTTTCCAGCACAGCCACCTTCATGGCATTGAAGGAGCAGTGTCGACTGCCCATGGGTGGGGATGCCAGTCATCTGGAGGCACAGGCAACTCCAAATCCACAACACCCTCCCTGTCCAAGGTGTTTAAACCCCACATGTCACACACATCTCCTGTCTGCTGTCTTGTTTGTGTTGTCTGTCTGCTATTGCATCCTCTCCTACCCAACTTATCTCCTCAAATGTACCTATGTTGCTTCCCCAACATTTCATTCTCTCCTTAAAAAAAAATGGGCACCTATCCTACAAAAAATATTGTCCCATACATAGCTCTCCATTTCACACAAGTGTCCACTCGACACAACTAATTTGGTCCAATTGACTTGACAACGCATTTATGTTGTCATCACTCCTCTCTTTGGGGTTGGAGAGTCTAAATTCATCTACAAAAGCTGTCAAAATGCAAAGCTGTTGCTGTACAAGAAATAGATAACTATGGCCCTTCCCTACACCCTTCCTGCACATCTCTACCTGCTTTTCACATTATTGTTCCCTCTGCTTGCCCCCATTTTACCACTTTCCTATCACCCCCTTTTTTTTCACTTTTTTAGCATGGAGCAGCATGCCACAATGCGCCGTTTAACTTATGTGAGCTTTAATGCCTATATGTGTTTATGACAGTGTTACTCACATGTATAAACTAAATACCTCTGCCAGCTGTCGAACCCAAGCTTCTCTCTACTATAGCACACTATATTAACCCTCCACACTACACAGGCTCTAGGTTAAACCAGTGTTTCCAGTAAAACATATTGATTGCTACTTACAGACATTATGCATGTAACTGAAATAAAAACTAATGTGAAAACTGGGAGTGTACCCTGACTCTGGTGCAATAATAAATAATAATGAAGACATACTAATGGATGTAAGTAAGGCCTGTGATAGCAGGTATATGTGCCCTTTTATCAGCAACTTGTAGTAAGACACCTGCTAAGGCAGCAATTGTAAAGTACATGTACAACTGGGACCCTGCTGCAGAAATTCAACCATATAAAGCCATGCACATACTCATGGCTCTGAAAATGTTCCTCACAACCTGTATATGTGCACATATTTATTTATTTTTATTTATTTATTTTAAATTTGTTGATGCAAATACAGATGCTTTTGCAGCATCTCAGTAGTTCAGTGTGTTAAATGCCTTGCATATAGTGGATTTTGCCACACACAGTTCTAGATTTGAATCCACTGTTGTGTTGCACTTCAATTAGATTATTGTGAAGACAGCAAGTAATGACTGAGTCATGCAGTCATATTCCCCACAGGTTACTGCTACTTAACTAAATGCTACCCAGTTTTGCAAGACAAAGGCCTGGAGGCAGAGACACAATGCACATATCCATATAGCCTAACTATATGTCGCCTACTACTCTGTTAGTTGCACTGTTGCATAACAGACATACTTTAAGCACATTCCCTAATTGCACTGTATAGAATACCCTTGCTCTGGCTCTGCCATAATGACAGGCCTGACACAGATGATACAGTTACATGTACAGCTTGCTGTCCACCAAAGTGTTCACACTCCCACTATGTGTTGTAGGGTGGAACAGCAGCTGCAGCTGGTAGCATACACAGCTGTATGTATAGGTAGTTGCCACAAACCTACCATACCTTCCAACCCCTAACACAAGGGATATGGACACAGCCATACTTAATGGATGGGTGGGAAAAAGGCACACAGATAGGGACATGTGTAACAGTTTGCCCCTACAAAGATAGTATGTTGACAGAAAAATAGCTATTGTAGTAGTATGTGTAGTCTGACAGGTATGCAGTGTTTCTTCCATTACTGACCTCAGCCCACAGTGATTGCCAGTGCACTGACCGATGACTACAATGGTGTGGGACACTGACCAAATATATGAGGCAAAACTATGAACATATGTCATAATTCTCTACAGTGGATGGTGTTTGTACCTACCCTCTGCGATGCTGTAGTCTCCACACCTCAATAATGTCCATCTCATAAACAAAGACTGGGGCCAAGACCTACATGAAGGCCTTATATATTGCACTGTGATAGCATGTCAGTGGCTAATGATACAGCTGCTTTGGCTGCAATTAGCAACTCTGAGCCACAAAGTGGTGCAGGGGTAATTACCTGCTATTGAGCAGTACCTGACAAAGGCAAGTGGCTTGTTGTGGGGAACAGGTCTTTATGAGACTTAACACACACACACACAGAGTGTATTATCAAAAGATTACTTGAAGCAAAGTTCAAAAGAGGAGTGCAGCACTCCACCAGGTAAGTGATATGTTTCTCCATATAGTAGGATGCAGATGGGAGGATGGATGTATGGGGACTAGGGATACAGCAGTAAGCCCATCTTAGATCTATGGTGATGACATGTCATTGATACTCTGCTGTCCTGCACCTACATGCATGCCTTTCACCTGTCCCTGATTTCAGTCATATCCCGTCTCTGTCCTTGTCAATCCCACTTACAACAGTCAGCTGTTGTAGGAAAATTAGTGGATTACACATAGTACATAGTGACAATAAGGGAGGGTGTACTCCCCTGTAACATCAACCAATGTACTGTAATTCACCTCCTCTCATTCTGTCCATGTCTCATGTAATTAGTTCTAACATTGTGAAACTGACCCTGAATGTCCCAGATGTACTCTGGCTAAGTCCCTGTGTCTGTTGACATTTGTCCCTGTTTGATTGAGAGCTATGCCTAGCATTCCTGTCAACATCCTACAGCAAGAACTCAGGACAAAGCCATAATTAATGGGAGGGTCAAAGGCCCACACTCATGGTACATACCTGAGGCAGTGGCAGTACTACTGCCATATCATTCTCAATATAGGTGTACTGGGTGTTATGTTTAGGTCTGTCACATACACTGTCATATCACATACCTTGCAGATGTATTGCACTGTCTGCATTAACTGGATGTAGCTGATGTACATGTTATAATGAGCCTGACTTCTCTGTGTATGTTGTTGTGAGTTTGTCTGTTGTATGCCATAGGCACGTGGTCCTGGGCAATCCTGTGTGGGGCACAGCCCCAGTGTATTGCAGTCACTGTGTGGTACTGGCACAGCATCTGACCCTGGCCATGTTGGAGCCAGTGCTACTCCTGGCACAGCCAGTTCATGTGTTCTTGGCCAGAGACAGTGAACTGTGCACACCACCATGTACAGTCCACAGCTGTCCAAGATACACATGTGTAAGGCTAACACTGGGCTTAACTGTGTGCATGCACACACTCAAACACCACTGTTGCATGCAGGGAACCAACAGATACATATGGCACCTCTCCATGGCCCATCTAACCCACACCCCTTCCTGACTCA